>NW_028125757.1:0-325478 GCF_965194825.1 Balaenoptera physalus
CACCATCACGAGCGAATCTACTTCTACCACAGACACTACTATACCCACAACCACCACGAGCAATCCTACTTCTACCGCAGATAGTACTACTCCTTCCATCACCACGAGCGCTCCAATTTCTCCCAAAAAATCTACTACTCCTACCATCACCACTAGCTCTCCTACTTCTAACAGAGAAACAACTACTGCCAGCACCACAAACACTTCTACTTGTACCACAGTCTGTGCAACTTCTACCACCACAACGAACTCTCCTACTTCTAACACAGAACATGCTACTCCAACACCACCACGAGGGCAAGTACTTCTACCACAGAATATACTACTCCTACCACCACCACGAGCGCTCATACACCTACCACCGACATTACTACTCCTAACACCACATTGAGGGCTCCTACTTCTACCACAGACACGACTACTAGTACAACGATCACGAGCGATCTTACTTCTACCACAGAATCAGCCACTCCTACTACCATCACCATTGCCACTACTTATACCTGAGACCCTGCTACACCTACCACCACCGCGAGAGCAACAACTTCTACCACAGGCCCTCCTACACCTCCGACCAACACAAGCGCACCAAATTCTACCACATTAACTACTACTACTATGAACACGTAGAGTGCTCCTACAGCTACCACAGTCACTAGTACTCCTACAACCACCATGAGTGCAATTACTTATAACACAGATACTACTACTCTTGCCACCACCACGAGCGCAAGTACATCTACCACAGACACTACTACTCCTGACATCAACATAAGTGCTTCAATTTCTACTACAGACTCTACTACTCGTACACCCACCACGAGCGCAACTACTTCTAACACAGACACTACTGCTGCTATCACAACCATGGCCCTCCTACTTCTACCAGATACCGTGCAACTACTAGCAGCAGGAATAGCACTCTTACTTCTTACACAGACAGTACTACTCTAACCACAACCACGAGCACTCCTACTTTTACCACAATACCTGCTACTGCTACCACCACCCCGAGCACAACTAATTCTCCCACAGACCGTGCAACTACTACCACCACCACTAGAGCTCCTACATCTACCACAGACGATAGTAATTCTACCACCAGCACTAGCACAACTACTTCTACCACCGAAACTACTACTCCTACCACCAGCAGGATTGCAACTATTTCTACCACAGACCCTGCTATTCTTACCACAACCACGAGAGCATCTACTTCTACCACAGGCCCTGCTACTACTACCACAACCAGGAGCACTCCTAATTCTACCACAGACACTACTTCTCCTACCACCACCACGATGGCTCCTACTTCTACCACAGAATCAAATACTCCTACCACCACCACAAGCACTCCTGCTTCTACCACAGAAACTACTGCTCCTACCACCTGCACGAGCTCTCCTGCTTCTACCACAATATCTACTACTCCTACCAAAAACACGAGTGCAAGTACTTCTACTACAGAAACTTATACTCCTACCAACAACAGGAGCTCTCCTACTTCTACCATAGAAACTACTACTCCTGCCACCATCACGAGCACTCCTACTTCTACCGCAGAATCAACTACTTCTTCCTCAACCAGGCACGCTCCTACTTCTAGCACATACACTACTACTCCTGCCACCACCACGAGCGCTCCTACTTATACCATAGACACTACTACTCTTACCAACACCACGAGTGCTCCTATTTCTATGAAAGAAACTACTACCCTACCACCACCATGAGTGATCCTACTTCTACCACAAAACCTGCTACCCCTTCCACCATCACGATACCACCTACTGCTACCACAGGCCCTTCTACACCTTCCACCACATGAGTGATCCTACTTCTACCAAAGAAACTACTACTCCTACCAATACCAACAGTGCTGCAACTTCTACCACTGAAACTATTACTCCTACCACCACCACGAGTGCAAATACATCTACCACAGACACTATTACTCTTAACTCCACCACAAGGGTTCCTATTTCTACCACAGACACTACTACTCCTGCCACCTCCACGAGCGCTTATACAACTATGAAAGTCATTATTACTCCTACCACCCCCACGAGAACCACTGTTTCTAACACAGAAACTACTACTCCTACCACCACCACGAGAGCACCTACTTGTACAACAGACCCTGCTACACCTACCACCGCCACGAGAGCAACAACTTCTACCACAGGCCCTCCTACTCCTATGACCAACACAAGAGCACCAAATTCTACCACAGTAACTACTACTACTATGAACACGTAGAGTGCTCCTACAGCTACCACAGTCACTAGTACTCCTACCGCCACCATGAGTGCAATTACTTCTAACACAGATACTACTACTCTTACCACCACCACGAGCGCAAGTACATCTACCACAGACACTACTACTCCTAACACCAACATGAGTGCTTCAATTTCTACTACAGACTCTACTACTCCTACACCAACCACGAGCGCAACTACTTCTACCACAGACACTACTGCTGCTATCACAACCATGGCCCTCCTACTTCTACCAGATACCATGCAACTACTACCAGCAGGAAAAGCGCTCTTACTTCTAACACAGACAGTACTACTCTAACCACGAACACGAGCACTCCTACTTCTACCACAATACCTGCTACTCCTACCACCACCCCGAGCACAACTAATTCTACCACAGACCGTGCAACTACTACCACCACCACTAGAGCTCCTACATCTACCACAGACGACAGTTATTCTACCACCAGCACTAGCGCACCTACTTCTACCACCGAAACCACTACTCCTAGCACCACCGCGATTGCAACCACTTCTACCACAGACCCTGCTATCCTTACCACAACCACGAGAACATCTACTTCTACCACAGGCCTTGCTACTACTACCACAACCATGAGCACTCCTAATTCTACCACAGACACTACATCTCCTACCACCACCACGATGGCTCCTACTTCTACCACAGAATCAAATACTCCTACCACCACCACAAGCGCTCCTGCTTCTACCACAGAAACTACTACTTCTACCACCAGCACGAGTGCAAGTACTTCTAATACAGAAACTAATACTCCTACCAACAACAAGAGCGCTCCTACTTCTACCATTGAAACTACTACTCCTGCCACCGTCACGAGCAGTCCTACATCTACCGCAGAATCTACTACTCCTACCTCAATCACGAGCACTGCTACTTCTAGCACATACACTACTACTCCTGCCACCACCACGAGCGCTCCTACTTCTACCACAGACACTACTACTCTTACCAACACCACGAGCACTCCTATTTCTATGAAAGAAACTACTACCCTACCACCACCATGAGCGATCCTACTTCTACCACAAAACCTGCTACACCTTCCACCATCACGAGACCACCTACTGCTACCACAGGCCCTTCTACACTTTCCACCAACATGAGTGATCCTACTTCTACCACAGAAACTACTACTCCTACCAATACCAACAGTGCTCCTACTTCTACCACAGACACTACTACTCTCAGCACCTCCACGAGCACTCCTACATTTACCACAGACACAACTACTCCTATCAACACAACGAGCACTCCTACTTCTACCAAGGAAACTATTACCCTACCACCACCATGAGCGCTCCTAATTCTACCACAGAACATGCAACTACAAACACCACCACAGGCGGTACTACTTCTAGCACAAAACCTGCTACTCCTACCACCACCACGAGTGCAACTACTTGTACCACAAACATGCTACTCCTTCCAACACTATGAAAGCACCTACTTCTACCACAGGCCCTGCTACTACTACCTCCATCACGAGCGATCATACTTCTACCACAGAAAATACTACTCCTACCACCAAGAGTGCTCCTACTTCTACCACAGAAACTACTAGTTCTCCCACCACCACGAGTGCAACTACTTCTACCACAGACACTACTCTTCCTACCACCAGAACGAGAGCCACTACTTCTACCTTAGAAACTACTACTACCACAAACACCATGAGTGCTCCTTCTTCTACCACAAAACCTGTTACACCTACCACCACCACGAGCGATCCTACTTCTACCACAGACACTACTACACCGACCACCACCACGAGCAATCCTACTTCTACCACAGAATCAACTACTCCTAACACCATCACGAGCGCTCCTGCTTCTACCACAGAAACTACTACTTTTACCACCAGCACGAGTGCAACAACTCCTACTACAGACACTAATACACCTACAACCAGGACGAGTGTTCCTACTTCTACCACAGTCACTACTACTCTCACCAACACCACAAGCGCTCCTACTTCTACCACAGACAGTACTACTCCTACCAACACCATGTGCGCTACTACCTCTAACAAAGTATCTAGTACTCTGAACACCACCACGAGCTCTCCTACTTCTACCAGAGAAACCAATACTACCAAGACCACGAGCGCTCCTAATACTTCCACAGACTGTGCAACTCCTACCACCACCAAGTGTGCTCCTACTTCAAACACAGACCATGCTTCTCCTAACACCAACACGAGCAAAACTACTTCTAACAGCGACCCTGTTACTCGTACCACTACCATGAGAGCACCTACTTCTACCACAGGCACTGCAACTGCTTCCACCACAATGAGCGCTCCTAATTCAACCACAGAAATTAAACACCCAACAGCACCACGAGCGCCCCTACTTCTACTACAGACACTAGTACTCCTACCACCACCAGGAACGCTCCTACTTCTACCACAGGAACTACTACTAATACCACGGGAACGGGCACAAAATCTTCTACCACAGACAGTACTCTTCCTACCACCACCACGAGCTCTCCTATTTCTACCACAGACAATACTACTCCTAACTCCACCACGAGCAAAAGTACTTCTAGCACAGAAACGACTACTCCTACCACCACCACGAGTGCAACTACTACTACCACTGACACTACTACTCCTACCACCACCATGAGTGCACATATTTCTACAAAAGACATTACTACTCCTACCAACCCCACGATCACCAGTCCGTCTACCACAGAAACTACTACTCCTACCACCGCCACAAGAGCACCTACTTGTACCACAGACCCTGTTACTCCTACCACCACCAAGAGCACTCCTACTTCTACCACAGAAACTACTACTCCAACCACCACAACGAACACTCCTACTTCTACTGCAGAAACTACTGCTCCTAAAACCACCACGAGCGAACTACATCTACCAGAGATACTACTACTCCTAACACCACCACGAGCGCTCCTACTTCCATCACAGACACTATTACTCCAAGTAGCACCACGAGCGCTCCTCCTTCTACCACAGACACTACTCCTCCTACCAACACAACGAGCATTCCTACTTCTATCAAAGAAACTACTACCCTACCAACACCATGAGCATTCCAACTTCTACCACAGAACATGCAACTCCAACCACCACCACAAGCGTTACTACTTCTACCACAAAACCTGCTTCTCCTACCACCACTGCGAGTGGATCTACTTGTACCGCAAAACCTTCTACACCTACCACCACAACGAGAGCACCTACTTCTACCACAGGCCCTGCTACTACTACCTCCATCACGAGCGATCATACTTCTCCCACAGAAAATACTACTCCTACCACCAAGAGTGCTCCTACTTCTACCACAGAAACTACTAGTTCTCCCACCACCACGAGTGCAACTACTTCTACCACAGACACTACTCTTCCTACCACCAGAACGAGAGCCACTACTTCTACCTTAGAAACTACTACTACCACAAACACCATGAGTGCTCCTTCTTCTACCACAAAACCTGTTACACCTACCACCACCACGAGCGATCCTACTTCTACCACAGACACTACTACACCTACCACCACCACGAGCAATCCTACTTCTACCACAGAATCAACTACTCCTAACACCATCACGAGCGCTCCTGCTTCTACCACAGAAACTACTACTTTTACCACCAGCACGAGTGCAACAACTCCTACTACAGACACTAATACACCTACAACCAGGACGAGTGTTCCTACTTCTACCACAGTCACTACTACTCTCACCAACACCACGAGCGCTCCTACTTCTACCACAGACAGTACTACTCCTACCACCACCATGTGCGCTACTACCTCTAACAAAGTATCTAGTACTCTGAACACCACCACGAGCTCTCCTACTTCTACCAGAGAAACCAATACTACCAAGACCATGAGCGCTCCTAATACTTCCACAGACTGTGCAACTCCTACCACCACCAAGTGTGCTCCTACTTCAAACACAGACCATGCTTCTCCGAACACCAACACGAGCAAAACTACTTCTAATAGCGACCCTGTTACTCGTACCACTACCATGAGAGCACCTACTTCTACCACAGGCACTGCAACTGCTTCCACCACAATGAGCGCTCCTAATTCAACCACAGAAATTAAACACCCACCAGCACCACGAGCGCCCCTACTTCTACTACAGACACTAGTACTCCTACCACCACCAGGAACGCTCCTACTTCTACCACAGGAACTACTACTAATACCACGGGAACGGGCACAAAATCTTCTACCACAGACAGTACTCTTCCTACCACCACCACGAGCTCTCCTATTTCTACCACAGACAATACTACTCCTAACTCCACCACGAGCAAAAGTACTTCTAGCACAGAAACGACTACTCCTACCACCACCACGAGTGCAACTACTACTACCACTGACACTACTACTCCTACCACCACCATGAGTGCACATATTTCTACAAAAGACATTACTACTCCTACCAACCCCACGATCACCAGTCCGTCTACCACAGAAACTACTACTCCTACCACCACCACAAGAGCACCTACTTGTACCACAGACCCTGTTACTCCTACCACCACCAAGAGCACTCCTACTTCTACCACAGAAACTACTACTCCAACCACCACAACGAACACTCCTACTTCTACTGCAGAAACTACTGCTCCTAAAACCACCACGAGCGAACTACATCTACCAGAGATACTACTACTCCTAACACCACCACGAGCGCTCCTACTTCTATCACAGACACTATTATTCCAAGTAGCACCACGAGCGCTCCTCCTTCTACCACAGACACTACTCCTCCTACCAACACAACGAGCATTCCTACTTCTATCAAAGAAACTACTACCCTACCAACACCATGAGCATTCCAACTTCTACCACAGAACATGCAACTCCAACCACCACCACAAGTGTTACTACTTCTACCACAAAACCTGCTTCTCCTACCACCACTGCGAGTGGATCTACTTGTAGCGCAAAACCTTCTACACCTACCACCACAACGAGAGCACCTACTTCTACCACAGGCCCTGCTACCTCTACTTCCATCACGAGCGATCCTATTTCTACAACAGAATCTACTACTCCTACCAACAGGAAGAGAGCTGCTACTTCTGCTACAGAAACTACTATTCCTACCACCACCACGAACGCAAATACTTCTACCACAGAATCTACTACTCCTACCACCACAGCGAGAGCCCCTAATTCTACCCCAGAAACTACTACTACCACAACCACCACAAGCGCTCCCATATTTTCCACAGAACCTGCTACTCCTACCACCATCACGAGCGAATCTACTTCTACCACAGACACTACTATACCCACAACCACCACGAGCAATCCTACTTCTACCGCAGATAGTACTACTCCTTCCATCACCACGAGCGCTCCAATTTCTCCCAAAAAATCTACTACTCCTACCATCACCACTAGCTCTCCTACTTCTAACAGAGAAACAACTACTGCCAGCACCACAAACACTTCTACTTGTACCACAGTCTGTGCAACTTCTACCACCACAACGAACTCTCCTACTTCTAACACAGAACATGCTACTCCAACACCACCACGAGGGCAAGTACTTCTACCACAGAATATACTACTCCTACCACCACCACGAGCGCTCATACACCTACCACCGACATTACTACTCCTAACACCACATTGAGGGCTCCTACTTCTACCACAGACACGACTACTAGTACAACGATCACGAGCGATCTTACTTCTACCACAGAATCAGCCACTCCTACTACCATCACCATTGCCACTACTTATACCTGAGACCCTGCTACACCTACCACCACCGCGAGAGCAACAACTTCTACCACAGGCCCTCCTACACCTCCGACCAACACAAGCGCACCAAATTCTACCACATTAACTACTACTACTATGAACACGTAGAGTGCTCCTACAGCTACCACAGTCACTAGTACTCCTACAACCACCATGAGTGCAATTACTTATAACACAGATACTACTACTCTTGCCACCACCACGAGCGCAAGTACATCTACCACAGACACTACTACTCCTGACATCAACATAAGTGCTTCAATTTCTACTACAGACTCTACTACTCGTACACCCACCACGAGCGCAACTACTTCTAACACAGACACTACTGCTGCTATCACAACCATGGCCCTCCTACTTCTACCAGATACCGTGCAACTACTAGCAGCAGGAATAGCACTCTTACTTCTTACACAGACAGTACTACTCTAACCACAACCACGAGCACTCCTACTTTTACCACAATACCTGCTACTGCTACCACCACCCCGAGCACAACTAATTCTCCCACAGACCGTGCAACTACTACCACCACCACTAGAGCTCCTACATCTACCACAGACGATAGTAATTCTACCACCAGCACTAGCACAACTACTTCTACCACCGAAACTACTACTCCTACCACCAGCAGGATTGCAACTATTTCTACCACAGACCCTGCTATTCTTACCACAACCACGAGAGCATCTACTTCTACCACAGGCCCTGCTACTACTACCACAACCAGGAGCACTCCTAATTCTACCACAGACACTACTTCTCCTACCACCACCACGATGGCTCCTACTTCTACCACAGAATCAAATACTCCTACCACCACCACAAGCACTCCTGCTTCTACCACAGAAACTACTGCTCCTACCACCTGCACGAGCTCTCCTGCTTCTACCACAATATCTACTACTCCTACCAAAAACACGAGTGCAAGTACTTCTACTACAGAAACTTATACTCCTACCAACAACAGGAGCTCTCCTACTTCTACCATAGAAACTACTACTCCTGCCACCATCACGAGCACTCCTACTTCTACCGCAGAATCAACTACTTCTTCCTCAACCAGGCACGCTCCTACTTCTAGCACATACACTACTACTCCTGCCACCACCACGAGCGCTCCTACTTATACCATAGACACTACTACTCTTACCAACACCACGAGTGCTCCTATTTCTATGAAAGAAACTACTACCCTACCACCACCATGAGTGATCCTACTTCTACCACAAAACCTGCTACCCCTTCCACCATCACGATACCACCTACTGCTACCACAGGCCCTTCTACACCTTCCACCACATGAGTGATCCTACTTCTACCAAAGAAACTACTACTCCTACCAATACCAACAGTGCTGCAACTTCTACCACTGAAACTATTACTCCTACCACCACCACGAGTGCAAATACATCTACCACAGACACTATTACTCTTAACTCCACCACAAGGGTTCCTATTTCTACCACAGACACTACTACTCCTGCCACCTCCACGAGCGCTTATACAACTATGAAAGTCATTATTACTCCTACCACCCCCACGAGAACCACTGTTTCTAACACAGAAACTACTACTCCTACCACCACCACGAGAGCACCTACTTGTACAACAGACCCTGCTACACCTACCACCGCCACGAGAGCAACAACTTCTACCACAGGCCCTCCTACTCCTATGACCAACACAAGAGCACCAAATTCTACCACAGTAACTACTACTACTATGAACACGTAGAGTGCTCCTACAGCTACCACAGTCACTAGTACTCCTACCGCCACCATGAGTGCAATTACTTCTAACACAGATACTACTACTCTTACCACCACCACGAGCGCAAGTACATCTACCACAGACACTACTACTCCTAACACCAACATGAGTGCTTCAATTTCTACTACAGACTCTACTACTCCTACACCAACCACGAGCGCAACTACTTCTACCACAGACACTACTGCTGCTATCACAACCATGGCCCTCCTACTTCTACCAGATACCATGCAACTACTACCAGCAGGAAAAGCGCTCTTACTTCTAACACAGACAGTACTACTCTAACCACGAACACGAGCACTCCTACTTCTACCACAATACCTGCTACTCCTACCACCACCCCGAGCACAACTAATTCTACCACAGACCGTGCAACTACTACCACCACCACTAGAGCTCCTACATCTACCACAGACGACAGTTATTCTACCACCAGCACTAGCGCACCTACTTCTACCACCGAAACCACTACTCCTAGCACCACCGCGATTGCAACCACTTCTACCACAGACCCTGCTATCCTTACCACAACCACGAGAACATCTACTTCTACCACAGGCCTTGCTACTACTACCACAACCATGAGCACTCCTAATTCTACCACAGACACTACATCTCCTACCACCACCACGATGGCTCCTACTTCTACCACAGAATCAAATACTCCTACCACCACCACAAGCGCTCCTGCTTCTACCACAGAAACTACTACTTCTACCACCAGCACGAGTGCAAGTACTTCTAATAAAGAAACTAATACTCCTACCAACAACAAGAGCGCTCCTACTTCTACCATTGAAACTACTACTCCTGCCACCGTCACGAGCAGTCCTACATCTACCGCAGAATCTACTACTCCTACCTCAATCACGAGCACTGCTACTTCTAGCACATACACTACTACTCCTGCCACCACCACGAGCGCTCCTACTTCTACCACAGACACTACTACTCTTACCAACACCACGAGCACTCCTATTTCTATGAAAGAAACTACTACCCTACCACCACCATGAGCGATCCTACTTCTACCACAAAACCTGCTACACCTTCCACCATCACGAGACCACCTACTGCTACCACAGGCCCTTCTACACTTTCCACCAACATGAGTGATCCTACTTCTACCACAGAAACTACTACTCCTACCAATACCAACAGTGCTCCTACTTCTACCACAGACACTACTACTCTCAGCACCTCCACGAGCACTCCTACATTTACCACAGACACAACTACTCCTATCAACACAACGAGCACTCCTACTTCTACCAAGGAAACTATTACCCTACCACCACCATGAGCGCTCCTAATTCTACCACAGAACATGCAACTACAAACACCACCACAGGCGGTACTACTTCTAGCACAAAACCTGCTACTCCTACCACCACCACGAGTGCAACTACTTGTACCACAAACATGCTACTCCTTCCAACACTATGAAAGCACCTACTTCTACCACAGGCCCTGCTACTACTACCTCCATCACGAGCGATCATACTTCTACCACAGAAAATACTACTCCTACCACCAAGAGTGCTCCTACTTCTACCACAGAAACTACTAGTTCTCCCACCACCACGAGTGCAACTACTTCTACCACAGACACTACTCTTCCTACCACCAGAACGAGAGCCACTACTTCTACCTTAGAAACTACTACTACCACAAACACCATGAGTGCTCCTTCTTCTACCACAAAACCTGTTACACCTACCACCACCACGAGCGATCCTACTTCTACCACAGACACTACTACACCGACCACCACCACGAGCAATCCTACTTCTACCACAGAATCAACTACTCCTAACACCATCACGAGCGCTCCTGCTTCTACCACAGAAACTACTACTTTTACCACCAGCACGAGTGCAACAACTCCTACTACAGACACTAATACACCTACAACCAGGACGAGTGTTCCTACTTCTACCACAGTCACTACTACTCTCACCAACACCACAAGCGCTCCTACTTCTACCACAGACAGTACTACTCCTACCAACACCATGTGCGCTACTACCTCTAACAAAGTATCTAGTACTCTGAACACCACCACGAGCTCTCCTACTTCTACCAGAGAAACCAATACTACCAAGACCACGAGCGCTCCTAATACTTCCACAGACTGTGCAACTCCTACCACCACCAAGTGTGCTCCTACTTCAAACACAGACCATGCTTCTCCTAACACCAACACGAGCAAAACTACTTCTAACAGCGACCCTGTTACTCGTACCACTACCATGAGAGCACCTACTTCTACCACAGGCACTGCAACTGCTTCCACCACAATGAGCGCTCCTAATTCAACCACAGAAATTAAACACCCAACAGCACCACGAGCGCCCCTACTTCTACTACAGACACTAGTACTCCTACCACCACCAGGAACGCTCCTACTTCTACCACAGGAACTACTACTAATACCACGGGAACGGGCACAAAATCTTCTACCACAGACAGTACTCTTCCTACCACCACCACGAGCTCTCCTATTTCTACCACAGACAATACTACTCCTAACTCCACCACGAGCAAAAGTACTTCTAGCACAGAAACGACTACTCCTACCACCACCACGAGTGCAACTACTACTACCACTGACACTACTACTCCTACCACCACCATGAGTGCACATATTTCTACAAAAGACATTACTACTCCTACCAACCCCACGATCACCAGTCCGTCTACCACAGAAACTACTACTCCTACCACCGCCACAAGAGCACCTACTTGTACCACAGACCCTGTTACTCCTACCACCACCAAGAGCACTCCTACTTCTACCACAGAAACTACTACTCCAACCACCACAACGAACACTCCTACTTCTACTGCAGAAACTACTGCTCCTAAAACCACCACGAGCGAACTACATCTACCAGAGATACTACTACTCCTAACACCACCACGAGCGCTCCTACTTCCATCACAGACACTATTACTCCAAGTAGCACCACGAGCGCTCCTCCTTCTACCACAGACACTACTCCTCCTACCAACACAACGAGCATTCCTACTTCTATCAAAGAAACTACTACCCTACCAACACCATGAGCATTCCAACTTCTACCACAGAACATGCAACTCCAACCACCACCACAAGCGTTACTACTTCTACCACAAAACCTGCTTCTCCTACCACCACTGCGAGTGGATCTACTTGTACCGCAAAACCTTCTACACCTACCACCACAACGAGAGCACCTACTTCTACCACAGGCCCTGCTACTACTACCTCCATCACGAGCGATCATACTTCTACCACAGAAAATACTACTCCTACCACCAAGAGTGCTCCTACTTCTACCACAGAAACTACTAGTTCTCCCACCACCACGAGTGCAACTACTTCTACCACAGACACTACTCTTCCTACCACCAGAACGAGAGCCACTACTTCTACCTTAGAAACTACTACTACCACAAACACCATGAGTGCTCCTTCTTCTACCACAAAACCTGTTACACCTACCACCACCACGAGCGATCCTACTTCTACCACAGACACTACTACACCTACCACCACCACGAGCAATCCTACTTCTACCACAGAATCAACTACTCCTAACACCATCACGAGCGCTCCTGCTTCTACCACAGAAACTACTACTTTTACCACCAGCACGAGTGCAACAACTCCTACTACAGACACTAATACACCTACAACCAGGACGAGTGTTCCTACTTCTACCACAGTCACTACTACTCTCACCAACACCACGAGCGCTCCTACTTCTACCACAGACAGTACTACTCCTACCACCACCATGTGCGCTACTACCTCTAACAAAGTATCTAGTACTCTGAACACCACCACGAGCTCTCCTACTTCTACCAGAGAAACCAATACTACCAAGACCATGAGCGCTCCTAATACTTCCACAGACTGTGCAACTCCTACCACCACCAAGTGTGCTCCTACTTCAAACACAGACCATGCTTCTCCGAACACCAACACGAGCAAAACTACTTCTAATAGCGACCCTGTTACTCGTACCACTACCATGAGAGCACCTACTTCTACCACAGGCACTGCAACTGCTTCCACCACAATGAGCGCTCCTAATTCAACCACAGAAATTAAACACCCACCAGCACCACGAGCGCCCCTACTTCTACTACAGACACTAGTACTCCTACCACCACCAGGAACGCTCCTACTTCTACCACAGGAACTACTACTAATACCACGGGAACGGGCACAAAATCTTCTACCACAGACAGTACTCTTCCTACCACCACCACGAGCTCTCCTATTTCTACCACAGACAATACTACTCCTAACTCCACCACGAGCAAAAGTACTTCTAGCACAGAAACGACTACTCCTACCACCACCACGAGTGCAACTACTACTACCACTGACACTACTACTCCTACCACCACCATGAGTGCACATATTTCTACAAAAGACATTACTACTCCTACCAACCCCACGATCACCAGTCCGTCTACCACAGAAACTACTACTCCTACCACCACCACAAGAGCACCTACTTGTACCACAGACCCTGTTACTCCTACCACCACCAAGAGCACTCCTACTTCTACCACAGAAACTACTACTCCAACCACCACAACGAACACTCCTACTTCTACTGCAGAAACTACTGCTCCTAAAACCACCACGAGCGAACTACATCTACCAGAGATACTACTACTCCTAACACCACCACGAGCGCTCCTACTTCTATCACAGACACTATTATTCCAAGTAGCACCACGAGCGCTCCTCCTTCTACCACAGACACTACTCCTCCTACCAACACAACGAGCATTCCTACTTCTATCAAAGAAACTACTACCCTACCAACACCATGAGCATTCCAACTTCTACCACAGAACATGCAACTCCAACCACCACCACAAGTGTTACTACTTCTACCACAAAACCTGCTTCTCCTACCACCACTGCGAGTGGATCTACTTGTAGCGCAAAACCTTCTACACCTACCACCACAACGAGAGCACCTACTTCTACCACAGGCCCTGCTACCTCTACTTCCATCACGAGCGATCCTATTTCTACAACAGAATCTACTACTCCTACCAACAGGAAGAGAGCTGCTACTTCTGCTACAGAAACTACTATTCCTACCACCACCACGAACGCAAATACTTCTACCACAGAATCTACTACTCCTACCACCACAGCGAGAGCCCCTAATTCTACCCCAGAAACTACTACTACCACAACCACCACAAGCGCTCCCATATTTTCCACAGAACCTGCTACTCCTACCACCATCACGAGCGAATCTACTTCTACCACAGACACTACTATACCCACAACCACCACGAGCAATCCTACTTCTACCGCAGATAGTACTACTCCTTCCATCACCACGAGCGCTCCAATTTCTCCCAAAAAATCTACTACTCCTACCATCACCACTAGCTCTCCTACTTCTAACAGAGAAACAACTACTGCCAGCACCACAAACACTTCTACTTGTACCACAGTCTGTGCAACTTCTACCACCACAACGAACTCTCCTACTTCTAACACAGAACATGCTACTCCAACACCACCACGAGGGCAAGTACTTCTACCACAGAATATACTACTCCTACCACCACCACGAGCGCTCATACACCTACCACCGACATTACTACTCCTAACACCACATTGAGGGCTCCTACTTCTACCACAGACACGACTACTAGTACAACGATCACGAGCGATCTTACTTCTACCACAGAATCAGCCACTCCTACTACCATCACCATTGCCACTACTTATACCTGAGACCCTGCTACACCTACCACCACCGCGAGAGCAACAACTTCTACCACAGGCCCTCCTACACCTCCGACCAACACAAGCGCACCAAATTCTACCACATTAACTACTACTACTATGAACACGTAGAGTGCTCCTACAGCTACCACAGTCACTAGTACTCCTACAACCACCATGAGTGCAATTACTTATAACACAGATACTACTACTCTTGCCACCACCACGAGCGCAAGTACATCTACCACAGACACTACTACTCCTGACATCAACATAAGTGCTTCAATTTCTACTACAGACTCTACTACTCGTACACCCACCACGAGCGCAACTACTTCTAACACAGACACTACTGCTGCTATCACAACCATGGCCCTCCTACTTCTACCAGATACCGTGCAACTACTAGCAGCAGGAATAGCACTCTTACTTCTTACACAGACAGTACTACTCTAACCACAACCACGAGCACTCCTACTTTTACCACAATACCTGCTACTGCTACCACCACCCCGAGCACAACTAATTCTCCCACAGACCGTGCAACTACTACCACCACCACTAGAGCTCCTACATCTACCACAGACGATAGTAATTCTACCACCAGCACTAGCACAACTACTTCTACCACCGAAACTACTACTCCTACCACCAGCAGGATTGCAACTATTTCTACCACAGACCCTGCTATTCTTACCACAACCACGAGAGCATCTACTTCTACCACAGGCCCTGCTACTACTACCACAACCAGGAGCACTCCTAATTCTACCACAGACACTACTTCTCCTACCACCACCACGATGGCTCCTACTTCTACCACAGAATCAAATACTCCTACCACCACCACAAGCACTCCTGCTTCTACCACAGAAACTACTGCTCCTACCACCTGCACGAGCTCTCCTGCTTCTACCACAATATCTACTACTCCTACCAAAAACACGAGTGCAAGTACTTCTACTACAGAAACTTATACTCCTACCAACAACAGGAGCTCTCCTACTTCTACCATAGAAACTACTACTCCTGCCACCACCACGAGCGCTCCTACTTATACCATAGACACTACTACTCTTACCAACACCACGAGTGCTCCTATTTCTATGAAAGAAACTACTACCCTACCACCACCATGAGTGATCCTACTTCTACCACAAAACCTGCTACCCCTTCCACCATCACGATACCACCTACTGCTACCACAGGCCCTTCTACACCTTCCACCACATGAGTGATCCTACTTCTACCAAAGAAACTACTACTCCTACCAATACCAACAGTGCTGCAACTTCTACCACTGAAACTATTACTCCTACCACCACCACGAGTGCAAATACATCTACCACAGACACTATTACTCTTAACTCCACCACAAGGGTTCCTATTTCTACCACAGACACTACTACTCCTGCCACCTCCACGAGCGCTTATACAACTATGAAAGTCATTATTACTCCTACCACCCCCACGAGAACCACTGTTTCTAACACAGAAACTACTACTCCTACCACCACCACGAGAGCACCTACTTGTACAACAGACCCTGCTACACCTACCACCGCCACGAGAGCAACAACTTCTACCACAGGCCCTCCTACTCCTATGACCAACACAAGAGCACCAAATTCTACCACAGTAACTACTACTACTATGAACACGTAGAGTGCTCCTACAGCTACCACAGTCACTAGTACTCCTACCGCCACCATGAGTGCAATTACTTCTAACACAGATACTACTACTCTTACCACCACCACGAGCGCAAGTACATCTACCACAGACACTACTACTCCTAACACCAACATGAGTGCTTCAATTTCTACTACAGACTCTACTACTCCTACACCAACCACGAGCGCAACTACTTCTACCACAGACACTACTGCTGCTATCACAACCATGGCCCTCCTACTTCTACCAGATACCATGCAACTACTACCAGCAGGAAAAGCGCTCTTACTTCTAACACAGACAGTACTACTCTAACCACGAACACGAGCACTCCTACTTCTACCACAATACCTGCTACTCCTACCACCACCCCGAGCACAACTAATTCTACCACAGACCGTGCAACTACTACCACCACCACTAGAGCTCCTACATCTACCACAGACGACAGTTATTCTACCACCAGCACTAGCGCACCTACTTCTACCACCGAAACCACTACTCCTAGCACCACCGCGATTGCAACCACTTCTACCACAGACCCTGCTATCCTTACCACAACCACGAGAACATCTACTTCTACCACAGGCCTTGCTACTACTACCACAACCATGAGCACTCCTAATTCTACCACAGACACTACATCTCCTACCACCACCACGATGGCTCCTACTTCTACCACAGAATCAAATACTCCTACCACCACCACAAGCGCTCCTGCTTCTACCACAGAAACTACTACTTCTACCACCAGCACGAGTGCAAGTACTTCTAATACAGAAACTAATACTCCTACCAACAACAAGAGCGCTCCTACTTCTACCATTGAAACTACTACTCCTGCCACCGTCACGAGCAGTCCTACATCTACCGCAGAATCTACTACTCCTACCTCAATCACGAGCACTGCTACTTCTAGCACATACACTACTACTCCTGCCACCACCACGAGCGCTCCTACTTCTACCACAGACACTACTACTCTTACCAACACCACGAGCACTCCTATTTCTATGAAAGAAACTACTACCCTACCACCACCATGAGCGATCCTACTTCTACCACAAAACCTGCTACACCTTCCACCATCACGAGACCACCTACTGCTACCACAGGCCCTTCTACACTTTCCACCAACATGAGTGATCCTACTTCTACCACAGAAACTACTACTCCTACCAATACCAACAGTGCTCCTACTTCTACCACAGACACTACTACTCTCAGCACCTCCACGAGCACTCCTACATTTACCACAGACACAACTACTCCTATCAACACAACGAGCACTCCTACTTCTACCAAGGAAACTATTACCCTACCACCACCATGAGCGCTCCTAATTCTACCACAGAACATGCAACTACAAACACCACCACAGGCGGTACTACTTCTAGCACAAAACCTGCTACTCCTACCACCACCACGAGTGCAACTACTTGTACCACAAACATGCTACTCCTTCCAACACTATGAAAGCACCTACTTCTACCACAGGCCCTGCTACTACTACCTCCATCACGAGCGATCATACTTCTACCACAGAAAATACTACTCCTACCACCAAGAGTGCTCCTACTTCTACCACAGAAACTACTAGTTCTCCCACCACCACGAGTGCAACTACTTCTACCACAGACACTACTCTTCCTACCACCAGAACGAGAGCCACTACTTCTACCTTAGAAACTACTACTACCACAAACACCATGAGTGCTCCTTCTTCTACCACAAAACCTGTTACACCTACCACCACCACGAGCGATCCTACTTCTACCACAGACACTACTACACCGACCACCACCACGAGCAATCCTACTTCTACCACAGAATCAACTACTCCTAACACCATCACGAGCGCTCCTGCTTCTACCACAGAAACTACTACTTTTACCACCAGCACGAGTGCAACAACTCCTACTACAGACACTAATACACCTACAACCAGGACGAGTGTTCCTACTTCTACCACAGTCACTACTACTCTCACCAACACCACAAGCGCTCCTACTTCTACCACAGACAGTACTACTCCTACCAACACCATGTGCGCTACTACCTCTAACAAAGTATCTAGTACTCTGAACACCACCACGAGCTCTCCTACTTCTACCAGAGAAACCAATACTACCAAGACCACGAGCGCTCCTAATACTTCCACAGACTGTGCAACTCCTACCACCACCAAGTGTGCTCCTACTTCAAACACAGACCATGCTTCTCCTAACACCAACACGAGCAAAACTACTTCTAACAGCGACCCTGTTACTCGTACCACTACCATGAGAGCACCTACTTCTACCACAGGCACTGCAACTGCTTCCACCACAATGAGCGCTCCTAATTCAACCACAGAAATTAAACACCCAACAGCACCACGAGCGCCCCTACTTCTACTACAGACACTAGTACTCCTACCACCACCAGGAACGCTCCTACTTCTACCACAGGAACTACTACTAATACCACGGGAACGGGCACAAAATCTTCTACCACAGACAGTACTCTTCCTACCACCACCACGAGCTCTCCTATTTCTACCACAGACAATACTACTCCTAACTCCACCACGAGCAAAAGTACTTCTAGCACAGAAACGACTACTCCTACCACCACCACGAGTGCAACTACTACTACCACTGACACTACTACTCCTACCACCACCATGAGTGCACATATTTCTACAAAAGACATTACTACTCCTACCAACCCCACGATCACCAGTCCGTCTACCACAGAAACTACTACTCCTACCACCGCCACAAGAGCACCTACTTGTACCACAGACCCTGTTACTCCTACCACCACCAAGAGCACTCCTACTTCTACCACAGAAACTACTACTCCAACCACCACAACGAACACTCCTACTTCTACTGCAGAAACTACTGCTCCTAAAACCACCACGAGCGAACTACATCTACCAGAGATACTACTACTCCTAACACCACCACGAGCGCTCCTACTTCCATCACAGACACTATTACTCCAAGTAGCACCACGAGCGCTCCTCCTTCTACCACAGACACTACTCCTCCTACCAACACAACGAGCATTCCTACTTCTATCAAAGAAACTACTACCCTACCAACACCATGAGCATTCCAACTTCTACCACAGAACATGCAACTCCAACCACCACCACAAGCGTTACTACTTCTACCACAAAACCTGCTTCTCCTACCACCACTGCGAGTGGATCTACTTGTACCGCAAAACCTTCTACACCTACCACCACAACGAGAGCACCTACTTCTACCACAGGCCCTGCTACTACTACCTCCATCACGAGCGATCATACTTCTACCACAGAAAATACTACTCCTACCACCAAGAGTGCTCCTACTTCTACCACAGAAACTACTAGTTCTCCCACCACCACGAGTGCAACTACTTCTACCACAGACACTACTCTTCCTACCACCAGAACGAGAGCCACTACTTCTACCTTAGAAACTACTACTACCACAAACACCATGAGTGCTCCTTCTTCTACCACAAAACCTGTTACACCTACCACCACCACGAGCGATCCTACTTCTACCACAGACACTACTACACCTACCACCACCACGAGCAATCCTACTTCTACCACAGAATCAACTACTCCTAACACCATCACGAGCGCTCCTGCTTCTACCACAGAAACTACTACTTTTACCACCAGCACGAGTGCAACAACTCCTACTACAGACACTAATACACCTACAACCAGGACGAGTGTTCCTACTTCTACCACAGTCACTACTACTCTCACCAACACCACGAGCGCTCCTACTTCTACCACAGACAGTACTACTCCTACCACCACCATGTGCGCTACTACCTCTAACAAAGTATCTAGTACTCTGAACACCACCACGAGCTCTCCTACTTCTACCAGAGAAACCAATACTACCAAGACCATGAGCGCTCCTAATACTTCCACAGACTGTGCAACTCCTACCACCACCAAGTGTGCTCCTACTTCAAACACAGACCATGCTTCTCCGAACACCAACACGAGCAAAACTACTTCTAATAGCGACCCTGTTACTCGTACCACTACCATGAGAGCACCTACTTCTACCACAGGCACTGCAACTGCTTCCACCACAATGAGCGCTCCTAATTCAACCACAGAAATTAAACACCCACCAGCACCACGAGCGCCCCTACTTCTACTACAGACACTAGTACTCCTACCACCACCAGGAACGCTCCTACTTCTACCACAGGAACTACTACTAATACCACGGGAACGGGCACAAAATCTTCTACCACAGACAGTACTCTTCCTACCACCACCACGAGCTCTCCTATTTCTACCACAGACAATACTACTCCTAACTCCACCACGAGCAAAAGTACTTCTAGCACAGAAACGACTACTCCTACCACCACCACGAGTGCAACTACTACTACCACTGACACTACTACTCCTACCACCACCATGAGTGCACATATTTCTACAAAAGACATTACTACTCCTACCAACCCCACGATCACCAGTCCGTCTACCACAGAAACTACTACTCCTACCACCACCACAAGAGCACCTACTTGTACCACAGACCCTGTTACTCCTACCACCACCAAGAGCACTCCTACTTCTACCACAGAAACTACTACTCCAACCACCACAACGAACACTCCTACTTCTACTGCAGAAACTACTGCTCCTAAAACCACCACGAGCGAACTACATCTACCAGAGATACTACTACTCCTAACACCACCACGAGCGCTCCTACTTCTATCACAGACACTATTATTCCAAGTAGCACCACGAGCGCTCCTCCTTCTACCACAGACACTACTCCTCCTACCAACACAACGAGCATTCCTACTTCTATCAAAGAAACTACTACCCTACCAACACCATGAGCATTCCAACTTCTACCACAGAACATGCAACTCCAACCACCACCACAAGTGTTACTACTTCTACCACAAAACCTGCTTCTCCTACCACCACTGCGAGTGGATCTACTTGTAGCGCAAAACCTTCTACACCTACCACCACAACGAGAGCACCTACTTCTACCACAGGCCCTGCTACCTCTACTTCCATCACGAGCGATCCTATTTCTACAACAGAATCTACTACTCCTACCAACAGGAAGAGAGCTGCTACTTCTGCTACAGAAACTACTATTCCTACCACCACCACGAACGCAAATACTTCTACCACAGAATCTACTACTCCTACCACCACAGCGAGAGCCCCTAATTCTACCCCAGAAACTACTACTACCACAACCACCACAAGCGCTCCCATATTTTCCACAGAACCTGCTACTCCTACCACCATCACGAGCGAATCTACTTCTACCACAGACACTACTATACCCACAACCACCACGAGCAATCCTACTTCTACCGCAGATAGTACTACTCCTTCCATCACCACGAGCGCTCCAATTTCTCCCAAAAAATCTACTACTCCTACCATCACCACTAGCTCTCCTACTTCTAACAGAGAAACAACTACTGCCAGCACCACAAACACTTCTACTTGTACCACAGTCTGTGCAACTTCTACCACCACAACGAACTCTCCTACTTCTAACACAGAACATGCTACTCCAACACCACCACGAGGGCAAGTACTTCTACCACAGAATATACTACTCCTACCACCACCACGAGCGCTCATACACCTACCACAGACATTACTACTCCTAACACCACATTGAGGGCTCCTACTTCTACCACAGACACGACTACTAGTACAACGATCACGAGCGATCTTACTTCTACCACAGAATCAGCCACTCCTACTACCATCACCATTGCCACTACTTATACCTGAGACCCTGCTACACCTACCACCACCGCGAGAGCAACAACTTCTACCACAGGCCCTCCTACACCTCCGACCAACACAAGCGCACCAAATTCTACCACATTAACTACTACTACTATGAACACGTAGAGTGCTCCTACAGCTACCACAGTCACTAGTACTCCTACAACCACCATGAGTGCAATTACTTATAACACAGATACTACTACTCTTGCCACCACCACGAGCGCAAGTACATCTACCACAGACACTACTACTCCTGACATCAACATAAGTGCTTCAATTTCTACTACAGACTCTACTACTCGTACACCCACCACGAGCGCAACTACTTCTAACACAGACACTACTGCTGCTATCACAACCATGGCCCTCCTACTTCTACCAGATACCGTGCAACTACTAGCAGCAGGAATAGCACTCTTACTTCTTACACAGACAGTACTACTCTAACCACAACCACGAGCACTCCTACTTTTACCACAATACCTGCTACTGCTACCACCACCCCGAGCACAACTAATTCTCCCACAGACCGTGCAACTACTACCACCACCACTAGAGCTCCTACATCTACCACAGACGATAGTAATTCTACCACCAGCACTAGCACAACTACTTCTACCACCGAAACTACTACTCCTACCACCAGCAGGATTGCAACTATTTCTACCACAGACCCTGCTATTCTTACCACAACCACGAGAGCATCTACTTCTACCACAGGCCCTGCTACTACTACCACAACCAGGAGCACTCCTAATTCTACCACAGACACTACTTCTCCTACCACCACCACGATGGCTCCTACTTCTACCACAGAATCAAATACTCCTACCACCACCACAAGCACTCCTGCTTCTACCACAGAAACTACTGCTCCTACCACCTGCACGAGCTCTCCTGCTTCTACCACAATATCTACTACTCCTACCAAAAACACGAGTGCAAGTACTTCTACTACAGAAACTTATACTCCTACCAACAACAGGAGCTCTCCTACTTCTACCATAGAAACTACTACTCCTGCCACCATCACGAGCACTCCTACTTCTACCGCAGAATCAACTACTTCTTCCTCAACCAGGCACGCTCCTACTTCTAGCACATACACTACTACTCCTGCCACCACCACGAGCGCTCCTACTTATACCATAGACACTACTACTCTTACCAACACCACGAGTGCTCCTATTTCTATGAAAGAAACTACTACCCTACCACCACCATGAGTGATCCTACTTCTACCACAAAACCTGCTACCCCTTCCACCATCACGATACCACCTACTGCTACCACAGGCCCTTCTACACCTTCCACCACATGAGTGATCCTACTTCTACCAAAGAAACTACTACTCCTACCAATACCAACAGTGCTGCAACTTCTACCACTGAAACTATTACTCCTACCACCACCACGAGTGCAAATACATCTACCACAGACACTATTACTCTTAACTCCACCACAAGGGTTCCTATTTCTACCACAGACACTACTACTCCTGCCACCTCCACGAGCGCTTATACAACTATGAAAGTCATTATTACTCCTACCACCCCCACGAGAACCACTGTTTCTAACACAGAAACTACTACTCCTACCACCACCACGAGAGCACCTACTTGTACAACAGACCCTGCTACACCTACCACCGCCACGAGAGCAACAACTTCTACCACAGGCCCTCCTACTCCTATGACCAACACAAGAGCACCAAATTCTACCACAGTAACTACTACTACTATGAACACGTAGAGTGCTCCTACAGCTACCACAGTCACTAGTACTCCTACCGCCACCATGAGTGCAATTACTTCTAACACAGATACTACTACTCTTACCACCACCACGAGCGCAAGTACATCTACCACAGACACTACTACTCCTAACACCAACATGAGTGCTTCAATTTCTACTACAGACTCTACTACTCCTACACCAACCACGAGCGCAACTACTTCTACCACAGACACTACTGCTGCTATCACAACCATGGCCCTCCTACTTCTACCAGATACCATGCAACTACTACCAGCAGGAAAAGCGCTCTTACTTCTAACACAGACAGTACTACTCTAACCACGAACACGAGCACTCCTACTTCTACCACAATACCTGCTACTCCTACCACCACCCCGAGCACAACTAATTCTACCACAGACCGTGCAACTACTACCACCACCACTAGAGCTCCTACATCTACCACAGACGACAGTTATTCTACCACCAGCACTAGCGCACCTACTTCTACCACCGAAACCACTACTCCTAGCACCACCGCGATTGCAACCACTTCTACCACAGACCCTGCTATCCTTACCACAACCACGAGAACATCTACTTCTACCACAGGCCTTGCTACTACTACCACAACCATGAGCACTCCTAATTCTACCACAGACACTACATCTCCTACCACCACCACGATGGCTCCTACTTCTACCACAGAATCAAATACTCCTACCACCACCACAAGCGCTCCTGCTTCTACCACAGAAACTACTACTTCTACCACCAGCACGAGTGCAAGTACTTCTAATACAGAAACTAATACTCCTACCAACAACAAGAGCGCTCCTACTTCTACCATTGAAACTACTACTCCTGCCACCGTCACGAGCAGTCCTACATCTACCGCAGAATCTACTACTCCTACCTCAATCACGAGCACTGCTACTTCTAGCACATACACTACTACTCCTGCCACCACCACGAGCGCTCCTACTTCTACCACAGACACTACTACTCTTACCAACACCACGAGCACTCCTATTTCTATGAAAGAAACTACTACCCTACCACCACCATGAGCGATCCTACTTCTACCACAAAACCTGCTACACCTTCCACCATCACGAGACCACCTACTGCTACCACAGGCCCTTCTACACTTTCCACCAACATGAGTGATCCTACTTCTACCACAGAAACTACTACTCCTACCAATACCAACAGTGCTCCTACTTCTACCACAGACACTACTACTCTCAGCACCTCCACGAGCACTCCTACATTTACCACAGACACAACTACTCCTATCAACACAACGAGCACTCCTACTTCTACCAAGGAAACTATTACCCTACCACCACCATGAGCGCTCCTAATTCTACCACAGAACATGCAACTACAAACACCACCACAGGCGGTACTACTTCTAGCACAAAACCTGCTACTCCTACCACCACCACGAGTGCAACTACTTGTACCACAAACATGCTACTCCTTCCAACACTATGAAAGCACCTACTTCTACCACAGGCCCTGCTACTACTACCTCCATCACGAGCGATCATACTTCTACCACAGAAAATACTACTCCTACCACCAAGAGTGCTCCTACTTCTACCACAGAAACTACTAGTTCTCCCACCACCACGAGTGCAACTACTTCTACCACAGACACTACTCTTCCTACCACCAGAACGAGAGCCACTACTTCTACCTTAGAAACTACTACTACCACAAACACCATGAGTGCTCCTTCTTCTACCACAAAACCTGTTACACCTACCACCACCACGAGCGATCCTACTTCTACCACAGACACTACTACACCGACCACCACCACGAGCAATCCTACTTCTACCACAGAATCAACTACTCCTAACACCATCACGAGCGCTCCTGCTTCTACCACAGAAACTACTACTTTTACCACCAGCACGAGTGCAACAACTCCTACTACAGACACTAATACACCTACAACCAGGACGAGTGTTCCTACTTCTACCACAGTCACTACTACTCTCACCAACACCACAAGCGCTCCTACTTCTACCACAGACAGTACTACTCCTACCAACACCATGTGCGCTACTACCTCTAACAAAGTATCTAGTACTCTGAACACCACCACGAGCTCTCCTACTTCTACCAGAGAAACCAATACTACCAAGACCACGAGCGCTCCTAATACTTCCACAGACTGTGCAACTCCTACCACCACCAAGTGTGCTCCTACTTCAAACACAGACCATGCTTCTCCTAACACCAACACGAGCAAAACTACTTCTAACAGCGACCCTGTTACTCGTACCACTACCATGAGAGCACCTACTTCTACCACAGGCACTGCAACTGCTTCCACCACAATGAGCGCTCCTAATTCAACCACAGAAATTAAACACCCAACAGCACCACGAGCGCCCCTACTTCTACTACAGACACTAGTACTCCTACCACCACCAGGAACGCTCCTACTTCTACCACAGGAACTACTACTAATACCACGGGAACGGGCACAAAATCTTCTACCACAGACAGTACTCTTCCTACCACCACCACGAGCTCTCCTATTTCTACCACAGACAATACTACTCCTAACTCCACCACGAGCAAAAGTACTTCTAGCACAGAAACGACTACTCCTACCACCACCACGAGTGCAACTACTACTACCACTGACACTACTACTCCTACCACCACCATGAGTGCACATATTTCTACAAAAGACATTACTACTCCTACCAACCCCACGATCACCAGTCCGTCTACCACAGAAACTACTACTCCTACCACCGCCACAAGAGCACCTACTTGTACCACAGACCCTGTTACTCCTACCACCACCAAGAGCACTCCTACTTCTACCACAGAAACTACTACTCCAACCACCACAACGAACACTCCTACTTCTACTGCAGAAACTACTGCTCCTAAAACCACCACGAGCGAACTACATCTACCAGAGATACTACTACTCCTAACACCACCACGAGCGCTCCTACTTCCATCACAGACACTATTACTCCAAGTAGCACCACGAGCGCTCCTCCTTCTACCACAGACACTACTCCTCCTACCAACACAACGAGCATTCCTACTTCTATCAAAGAAACTACTACCCTACCAACACCATGAGCATTCCAACTTCTACCACAGAACATGCAACTCCAACCACCACCACAAGCGTTACTACTTCTACCACAAAACCTGCTTCTCCTACCACCACTGCGAGTGGATCTACTTGTACCGCAAAACCTTCTACACCTACCACCACAACGAGAGCACCTACTTCTACCACAGGCCCTGCTACTACTACCTCCATCACGAGCGATCATACTTCTACCACAGAAAATACTACTCCTACCACCAAGAGTGCTCCTACTTCTACCACAGAAACTACTAGTTCTCCCACCACCACGAGTGCAACTACTTCTACCACAGACACTACTCTTCCTACCACCAGAACGAGAGCCACTACTTCTACCTTAGAAACTACTACTACCACAAACACCATGAGTGCTCCTTCTTCTACCACAAAACCTGTTACACCTACCACCACCACGAGCGATCCTACTTCTACCACAGACACTACTACACCTACCACCACCACGAGCAATCCTACTTCTACCACAGAATCAACTACTCCTAACACCATCACGAGCGCTCCTGCTTCTACCACAGAAACTACTACTTTTACCACCAGCACGAGTGCAACAACTCCTACTACAGACACTAATACACCTACAACCAGGACGAGTGTTCCTACTTCTACCACAGTCACTACTACTCTCACCAACACCACGAGCGCTCCTACTTCTACCACAGACAGTACTACTCCTACCACCACCATGTGCGCTACTACCTCTAACAAAGTATCTAGTACTCTGAACACCACCACGAGCTCTCCTACTTCTACCAGAGAAACCAATACTACCAAGACCATGAGCGCTCCTAATACTTCCACAGACTGTGCAACTCCTACCACCACCAAGTGTGCTCCTACTTCAAACACAGACCATGCTTCTCCGAACACCAACACGAGCAAAACTACTTCTAATAGCGACCCTGTTACTCGTACCACTACCATGAGAGCACCTACTTCTACCACAGGCACTGCAACTGCTTCCACCACAATGAGCGCTCCTAATTCAACCACAGAAATTAAACACCCACCAGCACCACGAGCGCCCCTACTTCTACTACAGACACTAGTACTCCTACCACCACCAGGAACGCTCCTACTTCTACCACAGGAACTACTACTAATACCACGGGAACGGGCACAAAATCATCTACCACAGACAGTACTCTTCCTACCACCACCACGAGCTCTCCTATTTCTACCACAGACAATACTACTCCTAACTCCACCACGAGCAAAAGTACTTCTAGCACAGAAACGACTACTCCTACCACCACCACGAGTGCAACTACTACTACCACTGACACTACTACTCCTACCACCACCATGAGTGCACATATTTCTACAAAAGACATTACTACTCCTACCAACCCCACGATCACCAGTCCGTCTACCACAGAAACTACTACTCCTACCACCACCACAAGAGCACCTACTTGTACCACAGACCCTGTTACTCCTACCACCACCAAGAGCACTCCTACTTCTACCACAGAAACTACTACTCCAACCACCACAACGAACACTCCTACTTCTACTGCAGAAACTACTGCTCCTAAAACCACCACGAGCGAACTACATCTACCAGAGATACTACTACTCCTAACACCACCACGAGCGCTCCTACTTCTATCACAGACACTATTATTCCAAGTAGCACCACGAGCGCTCCTCCTTCTACCACAGACACTACTCCTCCTACCAACACAACGAGCATTCCTACTTCTATCAAAGAAACTACTACCCTACCAACACCATGAGCATTCCAACTTCTACCACAGAACATGCAACTCCAACCACCACCACAAGTGTTACTACTTCTACCACAAAACCTGCTTCTCCTACCACCACTGCGAGTGGATCTACTTGTAGCGCAAAACCTTCTACACCTACCACCACAACGAGAGCACCTACTTCTACCACAGGCCCTGCTACCTCTACTTCCATCACGAGCGATCCTATTTCTACAACAGAATCTACTACTCCTACCAACAGGAAGAGAGCTGCTACTTCTGCTACAGAAACTACTATTCCTACCACCACCACGAACGCAAATACTTCTACCACAGAATCTACTACTCCTACCACCACAGCGAGAGCCCCTAATTCTACCCCAGAAACTACTACTACCACAACCACCACAAGCGCTCCCATATTTTCCACAGAACCTGCTACTCCTACCACCATCACGAGCGAATCTACTTCTACCACAGACACTACTATACCCACAACCACCACGAGCAATCCTACTTCTACCGCAGATAGTACTACTCCTTCCATCACCACGAGCGCTCCAATTTCTCCCAAAAAATCTACTACTCCTACCATCACCACTAGCTCTCCTACTTCTAACAGAGAAACAACTACTGCCAGCACCACAAACACTTCTACTTGTACCACAGTCTGTGCAACTTCTACCACCACAACGAACTCTCCTACTTCTAACACAGAACATGCTACTCCAACACCACCACGAGGGCAAGTACTTCTACCACAGAATATACTACTCCTACCACCACCACGAGCGCTCATACACCTACCACCGACATTACTACTCCTAACACCACATTGAGGGCTCCTACTTCTACCACAGACACGACTACTAGTACAACGATCACGAGCGATCTTACTTCTACCACAGAATCAGCCACTCCTACTACCATCACCATTGCCACTACTTATACCTGAGACCCTGCTACACCTACCACCACCGCGAGAGCAACAACTTCTACCACAGGCCCTCCTACACCTCCGACCAACACAAGCGCACCAAATTCTACCACATTAACTACTACTACTATGAACACGTAGAGTGCTCCTACAGCTACCACAGTCACTAGTACTCCTACAACCACCATGAGTGCAATTACTTATAACACAGATACTACTACTCTTGCCACCACCACGAGCGCAAGTACATCTACCACAGACACTACTACTCCTGACATCAACATAAGTGCTTCAATTTCTACTACAGACTCTACTACTCGTACACCCACCACGAGCGCAACTACTTCTAACACAGACACTACTGCTGCTATCACAACCATGGCCCTCCTACTTCTACCAGATACCGTGCAACTACTAGCAGCAGGAATAGCACTCTTACTTCTTACACAGACAGTACTACTCTAACCACAACCACGAGCACTCCTACTTTTACCACAATACCTGCTACTGCTACCACCACCCCGAGCACAACTAATTCTCCCACAGACCGTGCAACTACTACCACCACCACTAGAGCTCCTACATCTACCACAGACGATAGTAATTCTACCACCAGCACTAGCACAACTACTTCTACCACCGAAACTACTACTCCTACCACCAGCACGATTGCAACTATTTCTACCACAGACCCTGCTATTCTTACCACAACCACGAGAGCATCTACTTCTACCACAGGCCCTGCTACTACTACCACAACCAGGAGCACTCCTAATTCTACCACAGACACTACTTCTCCTACCACCACCACGATGGCTCCTACTTCTACCACAGAATCAAATACTCCTACCACCACCACAAGCACTCCTGCTTCTACCACAGAAACTACTGCTCCTACCACCTGCACGAGCTCTCCTGCTTCTACCACAATATCTACTACTCCTACCAAAAACACGAGTGCAAGTACTTCTACTACAGAAACTTATACTCCTACCAACAACAGGAGCTCTCCTACTTCTACCATAGAAACTACTACTCCTGCCACCATCACGAGCACTCCTACTTCTACCGCAGAATCAACTACTTCTTCCTCAACCAGGCACGCTCCTACTTCTAGCACATACACTACTACTCCTGCCACCACCACGAGCGCTCCTACTTATACCATAGACACTACTACTCTTACCAACACCACGAGTGCTCCTATTTCTATGAAAGAAACTACTACCCTACCACCACCATGAGTGATCCTACTTCTACCACAAAACCTGCTACCCCTTCCACCATCACGATACCACCTACTGCTACCACAGGCCCTTCTACACCTTCCACCACATGAGTGATCCTACTTCTACCAAAGAAACTACTACTCCTACCAATACCAACAGTGCTGCAACTTCTACCACTGAAACTATTACTCCTACCACCACCACGAGTGCAAATACATCTACCACAGACACTATTACTCTTAACTCCACCACAAGGGTTCCTATTTCTACCACAGACACTACTACTCCTGCCACCTCCACGAGCGCTTATACAACTATGAAAGTCATTATTACTCCTACCACCCCCACGAGAACCACTGTTTCTAACACAGAAACTACTACTCCTACCACCACCACGAGAGCACCTACTTGTACAACAGACCCTGCTACACCTACCACCGCCACGAGAGCAACAACTTCTACCACAGGCCCTCCTACTCCTATGACCAACACAAGAGCACCAAATTCTACCACAGTAACTACTACTACTATGAACACGTAGAGTGCTCCTACAGCTACCACAGTCACTAGTACTCCTACCGCCACCATGAGTGCAATTACTTCTAACACAGATACTACTACTCTTACCACCACCACGAGCGCAAGTACATCTACCACAGACACTACTACTCCTAACACCAACATGAGTGCTTCAATTTCTACTACAGACTCTACTACTCCTACACCAACCACGAGCGCAACTACTTCTACCACAGACACTACTGCTGCTATCACAACCATGGCCCTCCTACTTCTACCAGATACCATGCAACTACTACCAGCAGGAAAAGCGCTCTTACTTCTAACACAGACAGTACTACTCTAACCACGAACACGAGCACTCCTACTTCTACCACAATACCTGCTACTCCTACCACCACCCCGAGCACAACTAATTCTACCACAGACCGTGCAACTACTACCACCACCACTAGAGCTCCTACATCTACCACAGACGACAGTTATTCTACCACCAGCACTAGCGCACCTACTTCTACCACCGAAACCACTACTCCTAGCACCACCGCGATTGCAACCACTTCTACCACAGACCCTGCTATCCTTACCACAACCACGAGAACATCTACTTCTACCACAGGCCTTGCTACTACTACCACAACCATGAGCACTCCTAATTCTACCACAGACACTACATCTCCTACCACCACCACGATGGCTCCTACTTCTACCACAGAATCAAATACTCCTACCACCACCACAAGCGCTCCTGCTTCTACCACAGAAACTACTACTTCTACCACCAGCACGAGTGCAAGTACTTCTAATACAGAAACTAATACTCCTACCAACAACAAGAGCGCTCCTACTTCTACCATTGAAACTACTACTCCTGCCACCGTCACGAGCAGTCCTACATCTACCGCAGAATCTACTACTCCTACCTCAATCACGAGCACTGCTACTTCTAGCACATACACTACTACTCCTGCCACCACCACGAGCGCTCCTACTTCTACCACAGACACTACTACTCTTACCAACACCACGAGCACTCCTATTTCTATGAAAGAAACTACTACCCTACCACCACCATGAGCGATCCTACTTCTACCACAAAACCTGCTACACCTTCCACCATCACGAGACCACCTACTGCTACCACAGGCCCTTCTACACTTTCCACCAACATGAGTGATCCTACTTCTACCACAGAAACTACTACTCCTACCAATACCAACAGTGCTCCTACTTCTACCACAGACACTACTACTCTCAGCACCTCCACGAGCACTCCTACATTTACCACAGACACAACTACTCCTATCAACACAACGAGCACTCCTACTTCTACCAAGGAAACTATTACCCTACCACCACCATGAGCGCTCCTAATTCTACCACAGAACATGCAACTACAAACACCACCACAGGCGGTACTACTTCTAGCACAAAACCTGCTACTCCTACCACCACCACGAGTGCAACTACTTGTACCACAAACATGCTACTCCTTCCAACACTATGAAAGCACCTACTTCTACCACAGGCCCTGCTACTACTACCTCCATCACGAGCGATCATACCTCTACCACAGAAAATACTACTCCTACCACCAAGAGTGCTCCTACTTCTACCACAGAAACTACTAGTTCTCCCACCACCACGAGTGCAACTACTTCTACCACAGACACTACTCTTCCTACCACCAGAACGAGAGCCACTACTTCTACCCTAGAAACTACTACTACCACAAACACCATGAGTGCTCCTTCTTCTACCACAAAACCTGTTACACCTACCACCACCACGAGCGATCCTACTTCTACCACAGACACTACTACACCTACCACCACCACGAGCAATCCTACTTCTACCACAGAATCAACTACTCCTAACACCATCACGAGCGCTCCTGCTTCTACCACAGAAACTACTACTTTTACCACCAGCACGAGTGCAACAACTCCTACTACAGACACTAATACACCTACAACCAGGACGAGTGTTCCTACTTCTACCACAGTCACTACTACTCTCACCAACACCACGAGCGCTCCTACTTCTACCACAGACAGTACTACTCCTACCACCACCATGTGCGCTACTACCTCTAACAAAGTATCTAGTACTCTGAACACCACCACGAGCTCTCCTACTTCTACCAGAGAAACCAATACTACCAAGACCATGAGCGCTCCTAATACTTCCACAGACTGTGCAACTCCTACCACCACCAAGTGTGCTCCTACTTCAAACACAGACCATGCTTCTCCGAACACCAACACGAGCAAAACTACTTCTAATAGCGACCCTGTTACTCGTACCACTACCATGAGAGCACCTACTTCTACCACAGGCACTGCAACTGCTTCCACCACAATGAGCGCTCCTAATTCAACCACAGAAATTAAACACCCACCAGCACCACGAGCGCCCCTACTTCTACTACAGACACTAGTACTCCTACCACCACCAGGAACGCTCCTACTTCTACCACAGGAACTACTACTAATACCACGGGAACGGGCACAAAATCTTCTACCACAGACAGTACTCTTCCTACCACCACCACGAGCTCTCCTATTTCTACCACAGACAATACTACTCCTAACTCCACCACGAGCAAAAGTACTTCTAGCACAGAAACGACTACTCCTACCACCACCACGAGTGCAACTACTACTACCACTGACACTACTACTCCTACCACCACCATGAGTGCACATATTTCTACAAAAGACATTACTACTCCTACCAACCCCACGATCACCAGTCCGTCTACCACAGAAACTACTACTCCTACCACCACCACAAGAGCACCTACTTGTACCACAGACCCTGTTACTCCTACCACCACCAAGAGCACTCCTACTTCTACCACAGAAACTACTACTCCAACCACCACAACGAACACTCCTACTTCTACTGCAGAAACTACTGCTCCTAAAACCACCACGAGCGAACTACATCTACCAGAGATACTACTACTCCTAACACCACCACGAGCGCTCCTACTTCTATCACAGACACTATTATTCCAAGTAGCACCACGAGCGCTCCTCCTTCTACCACAGACACTACTCCTCCTACCAACACAACGAGCATTCCTACTTCTATCAAAGAAACTACTACCCTACCAACACCATGAGCATTCCAACTTCTACCACAGAACATGCAACTCCAACCACCACCACAAGTGTTACTACTTCTACCACAAAACCTGCTTCTCCTACCACCACTGCGAGTGGATCTACTTGTAGCGCAAAACCTTCTACACCTACCACCACAACGAGAGCACCTACTTCTACCACAGGCCCTGCTACCTCTACTTCCATCACGAGCGATCCTATTTCTACAACAGAATCTACTACTCCTACCAACAGGAAGAGAGCTGCTACTTCTGCTACAGAAACTACTATTCCTACCACCACCACGAACGCAAATACTTCTACCACAGAATCTACTACTCCTACCACCACAGCGAGAGCCCCTAATTCTACCCCAGAAACTACTACTACCACAACCACCACAAGCGCTCCCATATTTTCCACAGAACCTGCTACTCCTACCACCATCACGAGCGAATCTACTTCTACCACAGACACTACTATACCCACAACCACCACGAGCAATCCTACTTCTACCGCAGATAGTACTACTCCTTCCATCACCACGAGCGCTCCAATTTCTCCCAAAAAATCTACTACTCCTACCATCACCACTAGCTCTCCTACTTCTAACAGAGAAACAACTACTGCCAGCACCACAAACACTTCTACTTGTACCACAGTCTGTGCAACTTCTACCACCACAACGAACTCTCCTACTTCTAACACAGAACATGCTACTCCAACACCACCACGAGGGCAAGTACTTCTACCACAGAATATACTACTCCTACCACCACCACGAGCGCTCATACACCTACCACCGACATTACTACTCCTAACACCACATTGAGGGCTCCTACTTCTACCACAGACACGACTACTAGTACAACGATCACGAGCGATCTTACTTCTACCACAGAATCAGCCACTCCTACTACCATCACCATTGCCACTACTTATACCTGAGACCCTGCTACACCTACCACCACCGCGAGAGCAACAACTTCTACCACAGGCCCTCCTACACCTCCGACCAACACAAGCGCACCAAATTCTACCACATTAACTACTACTACTATGAACACGTAGAGTGCTCCTACAGCTACCACAGTCACTAGTACTCCTACAACCACCATGAGTGCAATTACTTATAACACAGATACTACTACTCTTGCCACCACCACGAGCGCAAGTACATCTACCACAGACACTACTACTCCTGACATCAACATAAGTGCTTCAATTTCTACTACAGACTCTACTACTCGTACACCCACCACGAGCGCAACTACTTCTAACACAGACACTACTGCTGCTATCACAACCATGGCCCTCCTACTTCTACCAGATACCGTGCAACTACTAGCAGCAGGAATAGCACTCTTACTTCTTACACAGACAGTACTACTCTAACCACAACCACGAGCACTCCTACTTTTACCACAATACCTGCTACTGCTACCACCACCCCGAGCACAACTAATTCTCCCACAGACCGTGCAACTACTACCACCACCACTAGAGCTCCTACATCTACCACAGACGATAGTAATTCTACCACCAGCACTAGCACAACTACTTCTACCACCGAAACTACTACTCCTACAACCAGCAGGATTGCAACTATTTCTACCACAGACCCTGCTATTCTTACCACAACCACGAGAGCATCTACTTCTACCACAGGCCCTGCTACTACTACCACAACCAGGAGCACTCCTAATTCTACCACAGACACTACTTCTCCTACCACCACCACGATGGCTCCTACTTCTACCACAGAATCAAATACTCCTACCACCACCACAAGCACTCCTGCTTCTACCACAGAAACTACTGCTCCTACCACCTGCACGAGCTCTCCTGCTTCTACCACAATATCTACTACTCCTACCAAAAACACGAGTGCAAGTACTTCTACTACAGAAACTTATACTCCTACCAACAACAGGAGCTCTCCTACTTCTACCATAGAAACTACTACTCCTGCCACCACCACGAGCGCTCCTACTTATACCATAGACACTACTACTCTTACCAACACCACGAGTGCTCCTATTTCTATGAAAGAAACTACTACCCTACCACCACCATGAGTGATCCTACTTCTACCACAAAACCTGCTACCCCTTCCACCATCACGATACCACCTACTGCTACCACAGGCCCTTCTACACCTTCCACCACATGAGTGATCCTACTTCTACCAAAGAAACTACTACTCCTACCAATACCAACAGTGCTGCAACTTCTACCACTGAAACTATTACTCCTACCACCACCACGAGTGCAAATACATCTACCACAGACACTATTACTCTTAACTCCACCACAAGGGTTCCTATTTCTACCACAGACACTACTACTCCTGCCACCTCCACGAGCGCTTATACAACTATGAAAGTCATTATTACTCCTACCACCCCCACGAGAACCACTGTTTCTAACACAGAAACTACTACTCCTACCACCACCACGAGAGCACCTACTTGTACAACAGACCCTGCTACACCTAACACCGCCACGAGAGCAACAACTTCTACCACAGGCCCTCCTACTCCTATGACCAACACAAGAGCACCAAATTCTACCACAGTAACTACTACTACTATGAACACGTAGAGTGCTCCTACAGCTACCACAGTCACTAGTACTCCTACCGCCACCATGAGTGCAATTACTTCTAACACAGATACTACTACTCTTACCACCACCACGAGCGCAAGTACATCTACCACAGACACTACTACTCCTAACACCAACATGAGTGCTTCAATTTCTACTACAGACTCTACTACTCCTACACCAACCACGAGCGCAACTACTTCTACCACAGACACTACTGCTGCTATCACAACCATGGCCCTCCTACTTCTACCAGATACCATGCAACTACTACCAGCAGGAAAAGCGCTCTTACTTCTAACACAGACAGTACTACTCTAACCACGAACACGAGCACTCCTACTTCTACCACAATACCTGCTACTCCTACCACCACCCCGAGCACAACTAAGTCTACCACAGACCGTGCAACTACTACCACCACCACTAGAGCTCCTACATCTACCACAGACGACAGTTATTCTACCACCAGCACTAGCGCACCTACTTCTACCACCGAAACCACTACTCCTAGCACCACCGCGATTGCAACCACTTCTACCACAGACCCTGCTATCCTTACCACAACCACGAGAACATCTACTTCTACCACAGGCCTTGCTACTACTACCACAACCATGAGCACTCCTAATTCTACCACAGACACTACATCTCCTACCACCACCACGATGGCTCCTACTTCTACCACAGAATCAAATACTCCTACCACCACCACAAGCGCTCCTGCTTCTACCACAGAAACTACTACTTCTACCACCAGCACGAGTGCAAGTACTTCTAATACAGAAACTAATACTCCTACCAACAACAAGAGCGCTCCTACTTCTACCATTGAAACTACTACTCCTGCCACCGTCACGAGCAGTCCTACATCTACCGCAGAATCTACTACTCCTACCTCAATCACGAGCACTGCTACTTCTAGCACATACACTACTACTCCTGCCACCACCACGAGCGCTCCTACTTCTACCACAGACACTACTACTCTTACCAACACCACGAGCACTCCTATTTCTATGAAAGAAACTACTACCCTACCACCACCATGAGCGATCCTACTTCTACCACAAAACCTGCTACACCTTCCACCATCACGAGACCACCTACTGCTACCACAGGCCCTTCTACACTTTCCACCAACATGAGTGATCCTACTTCTACCACAGAAACTACTACTCCTACCAATACCAACAGTGCTCCTACTTCTACCACAGACACTACTACTCTCAGCACCTCCACGAGCACTCCTACATTTACCACAGACACAACTACTCCTATCAACACAACGAGCACTCCTACTTCTACCAAGGAAACTATTACCCTACCACCACCATGAGCGCTCCTAATTCTACCACAGAACATGCAACTACAAACACCACCACAGGCGGTACTACTTCTAGCACAAAACCTGCTACTCCTACCACCACCACGAGTGCAACTACTTGTACCACAAACATGCTACTCCTTCCAACACTATGAAAGCACCTACTTCTACCACAGGCCCTGCTACTACTACCTCCATCACGAGCGATCATACTTCTACCACAGAAAATACTACTCCTACCACCAAGAGTGCTCCTACTTCTACCACAGAAACTACTAGTTCTCCCACCACCACGAGTGCAACTACTTCTACCACAGACACTACTCTTCCTACCACCAGAACGAGAGCCACTACTTCTACCTTAGAAACTACTACTACCACAAACACCATGAGTGCTCCTTCTTCTACCACAAAACCTGTTACACCTACCACCACCACGAGCGATCCTACTTCTACCACAGACACTACTACACCGACCACCACCACGAGCAATCCTACTTCTACCACAGAATCAACTACTCCTAACACCATCACGAGCGCTCCTGCTTCTACCACAGAAACTACTACTTTTACCACCAGCACGAGTGCAACAACTCCTACTACAGACACTAATACACCTACAACCAGGACGAGTGTTCCTACTTCTACCACAGTCACTACTACTCTCACCAACACCACAAGCGCTCCTACTTCTACCACAGACAGTACTACTCCTACCAACACCATGTGCGCTACTACCTCTAACAAAGTATCTAGTACTCTGAACACCACCACGAGCTCTCCTACTTCTACCAGAGAAACCAATACTACCAAGACCACGAGCGCTCCTAATACTTCCACAGACTGTGCAACTCCTACCACCACCAAGTGTGCTCCTACTTCAAACACAGACCATGCTTCTCCTAACACCAACACGAGCAAAACTACTTCTAACAGCGACCCTGTTACTCGTACCACTACCATGAGAGCACCTACTTCTACCACAGGCACTGCAACTGCTTCCACCACAATGAGCGCTCCTAATTCAACCACAGAAATTAAACACCCACCAGCACCACGAGCGCCCCTACTTCTACTACAGACACTAGTACTCCTACCACCACCAGGAACGCTCCTACTTCTACCACAGGAACTACTACTAATACCACGGGAACGGGCACAAAATCTTCTACCACAGACAGTACTCTTCCTACCACCACCACGAGCTCTCCTATTTCTACCACAGACAATACTACTCCTAACTCCACCACGAGCAAAAGTACTTCTAGCACAGAAGCGACTACTCCTACCACCACCACGAGTGCAACTACTACTACCACTGACACTACTACTCCTACCACCACCATGAGTGCACATATTTCTACAAAAGACATTACTACTCCTACCAACCCCACGATCACCAGTCCGTCTACCACAGAAACTACTACTCCTACCACCGCCACAAGAGCACCTACTTGTACCACAGACCCTGTTACTCCTACCACCACCAAGAGCACTCCTACTTCTACCACAGAAACTACTACTCCAACCACCACAACGAACACTCCTACTTCTACTGCAGAAACTACTGCTCCTAAAACCACCACGAGCGAACTACATCTACCAGAGATACTACTACTCCTAACACCACCACGAGCGCTCCTACTTCCATCACAGACACTATTACTCCAAGTAGCACCACGAGCGCTCCTCCTTCTACCACAGACACTACTCCTCCTACCAACACAACGAGCATTCCTACTTCTATCAAAGAAACTACTACCCTACCAACACCATGAGCATTCCAACTTCTACCACAGAACATGCAACTCCAACCACCACCACAAGCGTTACTACTTCTACCACAAAACCTGCTTCTCCTACCACCACTGCGAGTGGATCTACTTGTACCGCAAAACCTTCTACACCTACCACCACAACGAGAGCACCTACTTCTACCACAGGCCCTGCTACCTCTACTTCCATCACGAGCGATCCTATTTCTACAACAGAAACTACTACTCCTACCAACAGGAAGAGAGCTCCTACTTCTGCTACAGAAACTACTATTCCTACCACCACCACGAACGCAACTACTTCTACCACAGAAACTACTACTCCTACCACCACAGCGAGAGCCCCTAATTCTACCCCAGAAACTACTACTACCACAACCAGCACAAGCGCTCCCATATTTTCCACAGAACCTGCTACTCCTACCACCATCACGAGCGAAACTACTTCTACCACAGACACGACTATTCCCACCACCACCACGAGCACTCCTACTTCTACCGCAGATAGTACTACTCCTTCCAGCACCACGAGCGCTCCAATTTCTCCCAAAAAATCTACTACTCCTACCATCACCACTAGCTCTCCTACTTCTAACAGAGAAACAACTACTACCAGCACCACGAACACTTCTACTTGTACCACAGTCTGTGCAACTTCTACCACCACAACGAACTCTCCTACTTCTAACACAGAACATGCTACTCCAACACCACCACGAGGGCAAGTACTTCTACCACAGAATATACTACTCCTACCACCACCACGAGCGCTCATACACCTACCACAGACATTACTACTCCTAACACCACATTGAGGGCTCCTACTTCTACCACAGACACGACTACTAGTACAACGATCACGAGCGATCTTACTTCTACCACAGAATCAGCCACTCCTACTACCATCACCATTGCCACTACTTATACCTGAGACCCTGCTACACCTACCACCACCGCGAGAGCAACAACTTCTACCACAGGCCCTCCTACACCTCCGACCAACACAAGCGCACCAAATTCTACCACATTAACTACTACTACTATGAACACGTAGAGTGCTCCTACAGCTACCACAGTCACTAGTACTCCTACAACCACCATGAGTGCAATTACTTATAACACAGATACTACTACTCTTGCCACCACCACGAGCGCAAGTACATCTACCACAGACACTACTACTCCTGACATCAACATAAGTGCTTCAATTTCTACTACAGACTCTACTACTCGTACACCCACCACGAGCGCAACTACTTCTAACACAGACACTACTGCTGCTATCACAACCATGGCCCTCCTACTTCTACCAGATACCGTGCAACTACTAGCAGCAGGAATAGCACTCTTACTTCTTACACAGACAGTACTACTCTAACCACAACCACGAGCACTCCTACTTTTACCACAATACCTGCTACTGCTACCACCACCCCGAGCACAACTAATTCTCCCACAGACCGTGCAACTACTACCACCACCACTAGAGCTCCTACATCTACCACAGACGATAGTAATTCTACCACCAGCACTAGCACAACTACTTCTACCACCGAAACTACTACTCCTACCACCAGCACGATTGCAACTATTTCTACCACAGACCCTGCTATTCTTACCACAACCACGAGAGCATCTACTTCTACCACAGGCCCTGCTACTACTACCACAACCATGAGCACTCCTAATTCTACCACAGACACTACTTCTCCTACCACCACCACGATGGCTCCTACTTCTACCACAGAATCAAATACTCCTACCACCACCACAAGCACTCCTGCTTCTACCACAGAAACTACTACTCCTACCACCTGCACGAGCTCTCCTGCTTCTACCACAATATCTACTACTCCTACCAAAAACACGAGTGCAAGTACTTCTACTACAGAAACTTATACTCCTACCAACAACAGGAGCTCTCCTACTTCTACCATAGAAACTACTACTCCTGCCACCATCACGAGCACTCCTACTTCTACCGCAGAATCAACTACTTCTTCCTCAACCAGGCACGCTCCTACTTCTAGCACATACACTACTACTCCTGCCACCACCACGAGCGCTCCTACTTATACCATAGACACTACTACTCTTACCAACACCACGAGTGCTCCTATTTCTATGAAAGAAACTACTACCCTACCACCACCATGAGTGATCCTACTTCTACCACAAAACCTGCTACCCCTTCCACCATCACGATACCACCTACTGCTACCACAGGCCCTTCTACACCTTCCACCAACATGAGTGATCCTACTTCTACCACAGAAACTACTACTCCTACCAATACCAACAGTGCTGCAACTTCTACCACTGAAACTATTACTCCTACCACCACCACGAGTGCAAATACATCTACCACAGACACTATTACTCTTAACTCCACCACAAGGGTTCCTATTTCTACCACAGACACTACTACTCCTGCCACCTCCACGAGCGCTTATACAACTATGAAAGTCATTATTACTCCTACCACCCCCACGAGAACCACTGTTTCTAACACAGAAACTACTACTCCTACCACCACCACGAGAGCACCTACTTGTACAACAGACCCTGCTACACCTACCACCGCCACGAGAGCAACAACTTCTACCACAGGCCCTCCTACTCCTATGACCAACACAAGAGCACCAAATTCTACCACAGTAACTACTACTACTATGAACACGTAGAGTGCTCCTACAGCTACCACAGTCACTAGTACTCCTACCGCCACCATGAGTGCAATTACTTCTAACACAGATACTACTACTCTTACCACCACCACGAGCGCAAGTACATCTACCACAGACACTACTACTCCTAACACCAACATGAGTGCTTCAATTTCTACTACAGACTCTACTACTCCTACACCAACCACGAGCGCAACTACTTCTACCACAGACACTACTGCTGCTATCACAACCATGGCCCTCCTACTTCTACCAGATACCATGCAACTACTACCAGCAGGAAAAGCGCTCTTACTTCTAACACAGACAGTACTACTCTAACCACGAACACGAGCACTCCTACTTCTACCACAATACCTGCTACTCCTACCACCACCCCGAGCACAACTAAGTCTACCACAGACCGTGCAACTACTACCACCACCACTAGAGCTCCTACATCTACCACAGACGACAGTTATTCTACCACCAGCACTAGCGCACCTACTTCTACCACCGAAACCACTACTCCTAGCACCACCGCGATTGCAACCACTTCTACCACAGACCCTGCTATCCTTACCACAACCACGAGAACATCTACTTCTACCACAGGCCCTGCTACTACTACCACAACCATGAGCACTCCTAATTCTACCACAGACACTACATCTCCTACCACCACCACGATGGCTCCTACTTCTACCACAGAATCAAATACTCCTACCACCACCACAAGCGCTCCTGCTTCTACCACAGAAACTACTACTTCTACCACCAGCACGAGTGCAAGTACTTCTAATACAGAAACTAATACTCCTACCAACAACAAGAGCGCTCCTACTTCTACCATTGAAACTACTACTCCTGCCACCGTCACGAGCAGTCCTACATCTACCGCAGAATCTACTACTCCTACCTCAATCACGAGCACTGCTACTTCTAGCACATACACTACTACTCCTGCCACCACCACGAGCGCTCCTACTTCTACCACAGACACTACTACTCTTACCAACACCACGAGCACTCCTATTTCTATGAAAGAAACTACTACCCTACCACCACCATGAGCGATCCTACTTCTACCACAAAACCTGCTACACCTTCCACCATCACGAGACCACCTACTGCTACCACAGGCCCTTCTACACTTTCCACCAACATGAGTGATCCTACTTCTACCACAGAAACTACTACTCCTACCAATACCAACAGTGCTCCTACTTCTACCACAGACACTACTACTCTCAGCACCTCCACGAGCACTCCTACATCTACCACAGACACAACTACTCCTATCAACACAACGAGCACTCCTACTTCTACCAAGGAAACTATTACCCTACCACCACCATGAGCGCTCCTAATTCTACCACAGAACATGCAACTACAAACACCACCACAGGCGGTACTACTTCTAGCACAAAACCTGCTACTCCTACCACCACCACGAGTGCAACTACTTGTACCACAAACATGCTACTCCTTCCAACACTATGAAAGCACCTACTTCTACCACAGGCCCTGCTACTACTACCTCCATCACGAGCGATCATACTTCTACCACAGAAAATACTACTCCTACCACCAAGAGTGCTCCTACTTCTACCACAGAAACTACTAGTTCTCCCACCACCACGAGTGCAACTACTTCTACCACAGACACTACTCTTCCTACCACCAGAACGAGAGCCACTACTTCTACCTTAGAAACTACTACTACCACAAACACCATGAGTGCTCCTTCTTCTACCACAAAACCTGTTACACCTACCACCACCACGAGCGATCCTACTTCTACCACAGACACTACTACACCTACCACCACCACGAGCAATCCTACTTCTACCACAGAATCAACTACTCCTAACACCATCACGAGCGCTCCTGCTTCTACCACAGAAACTACTACTTTTACCACCAGCACGAGTGTAACAACTCCTACTACAGACACTAATACACCTACAACCAGGACGAGTGTTCCTACTTCTACCACAGTCACTACTACTCTCACCAACACCACAAGCGCTCCTACTTCTACCACAGACAGTACTACTCCTACCAACACCATGTGCGCTACTACCTCTAACAAAGTATCTAGTACTCTGAACACCACCACGAGCTCTCCTACTTCTACCAGAGAAACCAATACTACCAAGACCATGAGCGCTCCTAATACTTCCACAGACTGTGCAACTCCTCCCACCACCAAGTGTGCTCCTACTTCAAACACAGACCATGCTTCTCCTAACACCAACACGAGCAAAACTACTTCTAACAGCGACCCTGTTACTCGTACCACTACCATGAGAGCACCTACTTCTACCACAGGCACTGCAACTGCTTCCACCACAATGAGCGCTCCTAATTCAACCACAGAAATTAAACACCCAACAGCACCACGAGCGCCCCTACTTCTACTACAGACACTAGTACTCCTACCACCACCAGGAACGCTCCTACTTCTACCACAGGAACTACTACTAATACCACGGGAACGGGCACAAAATCTTCTACCACAGACAGTACTCTTCCTACCACCACCACGAGCTCTCCTATTTCTACCACAGACAATACTACTCCTAACTCCACCACGAGCAAAAGTACGTCTAGCACAGAAACGACTACTCCTACCACCACCACGAGTGCAACTACTACTACCACTGACACTACTACTCCTACCACCACCATGAGTGCACATATTTCTACAAAAGACATTACTACTCCTACCAACCCCACGATCACCAGTCCGTCTACCACAGAAACTACTACTCCTACCACCGCCACAAGAGCACCTACTTGTACCACAGACCCTGTTACTCCTACCACCACCAAGAGCACTCCTACTTCTACCACAGAAACTACTACTCCAACCACCACAACGAACACTCCTACTTCTACTGCAGAAACTACTGCTCCTAAAACCACCACGAGCGAACTACATCTACCAGAGATACTACTACTCCTAACACCACCACGAGCGCTCCTACTTCCATCACAGACACTATTACTCCAAGTAGCACCACGAGCGCTCCTCCTTCTACCACAGACACTACTCCTCCTACCAACACAACGAGCATTCCTACTTCTATCAAAGAAACTACTACCCTACCAACACCATGAGCATTCCAACTTCTACCACAGAACATGCAACTCCAACCACCACCACAAGCGTTACTACTTCTACCACAAAACCTGCTTCTCCTACCACCACTGCGAGTGGATCTACTTGTACCGCAAAACCTTCTACACCTACCACCACAACGAGAGCACCTACTTCTACCACAGGCCCTGCTACCTCTACTTCCATCACGAGCGATCCTATTTCTACAACAGAAACTACTACTCCTACCAACAGGAAGAGAGCTCCTACTTCTGCTACAGAAACTACTATTCCTACCACCACCACGAACGCAACTACTTCTACCACAGAAACTACTACTCCTACCACCACAGCGAGAGCCCCTAATTCTACCCCAGAAACTACTACTACCACAACCAGCACAAGCGCTCCCATATTTTCCACAGAACCTGCTACTCCTACCACCATCACGAGCGAAACTACTTCTATCACAGACACGACTATTCCCACCACCACCACGAGCACTCCTACTTCTACCGCAGATAGTACTACTCCTTCCAGCACCACGAGCGCTCCAATTTCTCCCAAAAAATCTACTACTCCTACCATCACCACTAGCTCTCCTACTTCTAACAGAGAAACAACTACTACCAGCACCACGAACACTTCTACTTGTACCACAGTCTGTGCAACTTCTACCACCACAACGAACTCTCCTACTTCTAACACAGAACATGCTACTCCAACACCACCACGAGGGCAAGTACTTCTACCACAGAATATACTACTCCTACCACCACCACGAGCGCTCATACACCTACCACAGACATTACTACTCCTAACACCACATTGAGGGCTCCTACTTCTACCACAGACACGACTACTAGTACAACGATCACGAGCGATCTTACTTCTACCACAGAATCAGCCACTCCTACTACCATCACCATTGCCACTACTTATACCTGAGACCCTGCTACACCTACCACCACCGCGAGAGCAACAACTTCTACCACAGGCCCTCCTACACCTCCGACCAACACAAGCGCACCAAATTCTACCACATTAACTACTACTACTATGAACACGTAGAGTGCTCCTACAGCTACCACAGTCACTAGTACTCCTACAACCACCATGAGTGCAATTACTTATAACACAGATACTACTACTCTTGCCACCACCACGAGCGCAAGTACATCTAACACAGACACTACTACTCCTGACATCAACATAAGTGCTTCAATTTCTACTACAGACTCTACTACTCGTACACCCACCACGAGCGCAACTACTTCTAACACAGACACTACTGCTGCTATCACAACCATGGCCCTCCTACTTCTACCAGATACCGTGCAACTACTAGCAGCAGGAATAGCACTCTTACTTCTTACACAGACAGTACTACTCTAACCACAACCACGAGCACTCCTACTTTTACCACAATACCTGCTACTGCTACCACCACCCCGAGCACAACTAATTCTCCCACAGACCGTGCAACTACTACCACCACCACTAGAGCTCCTACATCTACCACAGACGATAGTAATTCTACCACCAGCACTAGCACAACTACTTCTACCACCGAAACTACTACTCCTACCACCAGCACGATTGCAACTATTTCTACCACAGACCCTGCTCTTCTTACCACAACCACGAGAGCATCTACTTCTACCACAGGCCCTGCTACTACTACCACAACCATGAGCACTCCTAATTCTACCACAGACACTACTTCTCCTACCACCACCACGATGGTTCCTACTTCTACCACAGAATCAAATACTCCTACCACCACCACAAGCACTCCTGCTTCTACCACAGAAACTACTACTCCTACCACCTGCACGAGCTCTCCTGCTTCTACCACAATATCTACTACTCCTACCAAAAACACGAGTGCAAGTACTTCTACTACAGAAACTTATACTCCTACCAACAACAGGAGCTCTCCTACTTCTACCATAGAAACTACTACTCCTGCCACCATCACGAGCACTCCTACTTCTACCGCAGAATCAACTACTTCTTCCTCAACCAGGCACGCTCCTACTTCTAGCACATACACTACTACTCCTGCCACCACCACGAGCGCTCCTACTTATACCATAGACACTACTACTCTTACCAACACCACGAGTGCTCCTATTTCTATGAAAGAAACTACTACCCTACCACCACCATGAGTGATCCTACTTCTACCACAAAACCTGCTACCCCTTCCACCATCACGATACCACCTACTGCTACCACAGGCCCTTCTACACCTTCCACCAACATGAGTGATCCTACTTATACCACAGAAACTACTACTCCTACCAATACCAACAGTGCTGCAACTTCTACCACTGAAACTATTACTCCTACCACCACCATGAGTGCAAATACATCTACCACAGACACTATTACTCTTAACTCCACCACAAGGGTTCCTGTTTCTACCACAGACACTACTACTCCTGCCACCTCCACGAGCGCTTATACAACTATGAAAGTCATTATTACTCCTACCACCCCCACGAGAACCACTGTTTCTAACACAGAAACTACTACTCCTACCACCACCACGAGAGCACCTACTTGTACAACAGACCCTGCTACACCTACCACCGCCACGAGAGCAACAACTTCTACCACAGGCCCTCCTACTCCTATGACCAACACAAGAGCACCAAATTCTACCACAGTAACTACTACTACTATGAACACGTAGAGTGCTCCTACAGCTACCACAGTCACTAGTACTCCTACCGCCACCATGAGTGCAATTACTTCTAACACAGATACTACTACTCTTACCACCACCACGAGCGCAAGTACATCTACCACAGACACTACTACTCCTAACACCAACATGAGTGCTTCAATTTCTACTACAGACTCTACTACTCCTACACCAACCACGAGCGCAACTACTTCTACCACAGACACTACTGCTGCTATCACAACCATGGCCCTCCTACTTCTACCAGATACCATGCAACTACTACCAGCAGGAAAAGCGCTCTTACTTCTAACACAGACAGTACTACTCTAACCACGAACACGAGCACTCCTACTTCTACCACAATACCTGCTACTCCTACCACCACCCCGAGCACAACTAATTCTACCACAGACCCTGCAACTACTACCACCACCACTAGAGCTCCTACATCTACCACAGACGACAGTTATTCTACCACCAGCACTAGCGCACCTACTTCTACCACCGAAACCACTACTCCTAGCACCACCGCGATTGCAACCACTTCTACCACAGACCCTGCTATCCTTACCACAACCACGAGAACATCTACTTCTACCACAGGCCCTGCTACTACTACCACAACCATGAGCACTCCTAATTCTACCACAGACACTACATCTCCTACCACCACCACGATGGCTCCTACTTCTACCACAGAATCAAATACTCCTACCACCACCACAAGCGCTCCTGCTTCTACCACAGAAACTACTACTTCTACCACCAGCACGAGTGCAAGTACTTCTAATACAGAAACTAATACTCCTACCAACAACAAGAGCGCTCCTACTTCTACCATTGAAACTACTACTCCTGCCACCATCACGAGCAGTCCTACATCTACCGCAGAATCTACTACTCCTACCTCAATCACGAGCACTGCTACTTCTAGCACATACACTACTACTCCTGCCACCACCACGAGCGCTCCTACTTCTACCACAGACACTACTACTCTTACCAACACCACGAGCACTCCTATTTCTATGAAAGAAACTACTACCCTACCACCACCATGAGCGATCCTACTTCTACCACAAAACCTGCTACACCTTCCACCATCACGAGACCACCTACTGCTACCACAGGCCCTTCTACACTTTCCACCAACATGAGTGATCCTACTTCTACCACAGAAACTACTACTCCTACCAATACCAACAGTGCTCCTACTTCTACCACAGACACTACTACTCTCAGCACCTCCACGAGCACTCCTACATTTACCACAGACACAACTACTCCTATCAACACAACGAGCACTCCTACTTCTACCAAGGAAACTATTACCCTACCACCACCATGAGCGCTCCTAATTCTACCACAGAACATGCAACTACAAACACCACCACAGGCGGTACTACTTCTAGCACAAAACCTGCAACTCCTACCACCACCACGAGTGCAACTACTTGTACCACAAACATGCTACTCCTTCCAACACTATGAAAGCACCTACTTCTACCACAGGCCCTGCTACTACTACCTCCATCACGAGCGATCATACTTCTACCACAGAAAATACTACTCCTACCACCAAGAGTGCTCCTACTTCTACCACAGAAACTACTAGTTCTCCCACCACCACGAGTGCAACTACTTCTACCACAGACACTACTCTTCCTACCACCAGAACGAGAGCCACTACTTCTACCTTAGAAACTACTACTACCACAAACACCATGAGTGCTCCTTCTTCTACCACAAAACCTGTTACACCTACCACCACCACGAGCGATCCTACTTCTACCACAGACACTACTACACCTACCACCACCACGAGCAATCCTACTTCTACCACAGAATCAACTACTCCTAACACCATCACGAGCGCTCCTGCTTCTACCACAGAAACTACTACTTTTACCACCAGCACGAGTGCAACAACTCCTACTACAGACACTAATACACCTACAACCAGGACGAGTGTTCCTACTTCTACCACAGTCACTACTACTCTCACCAACACCACAAGCGCTCCTACTTCTACCACAGACAGTACTACTCCTACCACCACCATGTGCGCTACTACCTCTAACAAAGTATCTAGTACTCTGAACACCACCACGAGCTCTCCTACTTCTACCAGAGAAACCAATACTACCAAGACCATGAGCGCTCCTAATACTTCCACAGACTGTGCAACTCCTACCACCACCAAGTGTGCTCCTACTTCAAACACAGACCATGCCTCTCCTAACACCAACACGAGCAAAACTACTTCTAACAGCGACCCTGTTACTCGTACCACTACCATGAGAGCACCTACTTCTACCACAGGCACTGCAACTGCTTCCACCACAATGAGCGCTCCTAATTCAACCACAGAAATTAAACACCCACCAGCACCACGAGCGCCCCTACTTCTACTACAGACACTAGTACTCCTACCACCACCAGGAACGCTCCTACTTCTACCACAGGAACTACTACTAATACCACGGGAACGGGCACAAAATCTTCTACCACAGACAGTACTCTTCCTACCACCACCACGAGCTCTCCTATTTCTACCACAGACAATACTACTCCTAACTCCACCACGAGCAAAAGTACGTCTAGCACAGAAACGACTACTCCTACCACCACCACGAGTGCAACTACTACTACCGCTGACACTACTACTCCTACCACCACCATGAGTGCACATATTTCTACAAAAGACATTACTACTCCTACCAACCCCACGATCACCAGTCCGTCTACCACAGAAACTACTACTCCTACCACCGCCACAAGAGCACCTGCTTGTACCACAGACCCTGTTACTCCTACCACCACCAAGAGCACTCCTACTTCTACCACAGAAACTACTACTCCAACCACCACAACGAACACTCCTACTTCTACTGCAGAAACTACTGCTCCTAAAACCACCACGAGCGAACTACATCTACCAGAGATACTACTACTCCTAACACCACCACGAGCGCTCCTACTTCCATCACAGACACTATTACTCCAAGTAGCACCACGAGCGCTCCTCCTTCTACCACAGACACTACTCCTCCTACCAACACAACGAGCATTCCTACTTCTATCAAAGAAACTACTACCCTACCAACACCATGAGCATTCCAACTTCTACCACAGAACATGCAACTCCAACCACCACCACAAGCGTTACTACTTCTACCACAAAACCTGCTTCTCCTACCACCACTGCGAGTGGATCTACTTGTACCGCAAAACCTTCTACACCTACCACCACAACGAGAGCACCTACTTCTACCACAGGCCCTGCTACCTCTACTTCCATCACGAGCGATCCTATTTCTACAACAGAAACTACTACTCCTACCAACAGGAAGAGAGCTCCTACTTCTGCTACAGAAACTACTATTCCTACCACCACCACGAACGCAACTACTTCTACCACAGAAACTACTACTCCTACCACCACAGCGAGAGCCCCTAATTCTACCCCAGAAACTACTACTACCACAACCAGCACAAGCGCTCCCATATTTTCCACAGAACCTGCTACTCCTACCACCATCACGAGCGAAACTACTTCTACCACAGACACGACTATTCCCACCACCACCACGAGCACTCCTACTTCTACCGCAGATAGTACTACTCCTTCCAGCACCACGAGCGCTCCAATTTCTCCCAAAAAATCTACTACTCCTACCATCACCACTAGCTCTCCTACTTCTAACAGAGAAACAACTACTACCAGCACCACGAACACTTCTACTTGTACCACAGTCTGTGCAACTTCTACCACCACAACGAACTCTCCTACTTCTAACACAGAACATGCTACTCCAACACCACCACGAGGGCAAGTACTTCTACCACAGAATATACTACTCCTACCACCACCACGAGCGCTCATACACCTACCACAGACATTACTACTCCTAACACCACATTGAGGGCTCCTACTTCTACCACAGACACGACTACTAGTACAACGATCACGAGCGATCTTACTTCTACCACAGAATCAGCCACTCCTACTACCATCACCATTGCCACTACTTATACCTGAGACCCTGCTACACCTACCACCACCGCGAGAGCAACAACTTCTACCACAGGCCCTCCTACACCTCCGACCAACACAAGCGCACCAAATTCTACCACATTAACTACTACTACTATGAACACGTAGAGTGCTCCTACAGCTACCACAGTCACTAGTACTCCTACAACCACCATGAGTGCAATTACTTATAACACAGATACTACTACTCTTGCCACCACCACGAGCGCAAGTACATCTACCACAGACACTACTACTCCTGACATCAACATAAGTGCTTCAATTTCTACTACAGACTCTACTACTCGTACACCCACCACGAGCGCAACTACTTCTAACACAGACACTACTGCTGCTATCACAACCATGGCCCTCCTACTTCTACCAGATACCGTGCAACTACTAGCAGCAGGAATAGCACTCTTACTTCTTACACAGACAGTACTACTCTAACCACAACCACGAGCACTCCTACTTTTACCACAATACCTGCTACTGCTACCACCACCCCGAGCACAACTAATTCTCCCACAGACCGTGCAACTACTACCACCACCACTAGAGCTCCTACATCTACCACAGACGATAGTAATTCTACCACCAGCACTAGCACAACTACTTCTACCACCGAAACTACTACTCCTACCACCAGCACGATTGCAACTATTTCTACCACAGACCCTGCTATTCTTACCACAACCACGAGAGCATCTACTTCTACCACAGGCCCTGCTACTACTACCACAACCATGAGCACTCCTAATTCTACCACAGACACTACTTCTCCTACCACCACCACGATGGCTCCTACTTCTACCACAGAATCAAATACTCCTACCACCACCACAAGCACTCCTGCTTCTACCACAGAAACTACTACTCCTACCACCTGCACGAGCTCTCCTGCTTCTACCACAATATCTACTACTCCTACCAAAAACACGAGTGCAAGTACTTCTACTACAGAAACTTATACTCCTACCAACAACAGGAGCTCTCCTACTTCTACCATAGAAACTACTACTCCTGCCACCATCACGAGCACTCCTACTTCTACCGCAGAATCAACTACTTCTTCCTCAACCAGGCACGCTCCTACTTCTAGCACATACACTACTACTCCTGCCACCACCACGAGCGCTCCTACTTATACCATAGACACTACTACTCTTACCAACACCACGAGTGCTCCTATTTCTATGAAAGAAACTACTACCCTACCACCACCATGAGTGATCCTACTTCTACCACAAAACCTGCTACCCCTTCCACCATCACGATACCACCTACTGCTACCACAGGCCCTTCTACACCTTCCACCAACATGAGTGATCCTACTTCTACCACAGAAACTACTACTCCTACCAATACCAACAGTGCTGCAACTTCTACCACTGAAACTATTACTCCTACCACCACCACGAGTGCAAATACATCTACCACAGACACTATTACTCTTAACTCCACCACAAGGGTTCCTATTTCTACCACAGACACTACTACTCCTGCCACCTCCACGAGCGCTTATACAACTATGAAAGTCATTATTACTCCTACCACCCCCACGAGAACCACTGTTTCTAACACAGAAACTACTACTCCTACCACCACCACGAGAGCACCTACTTGTACAACAGACCCTGCTACACCTACCACCGCCACGAGAGCAACAACTTCTACCACAGGCCCTCCTACTCCTATGACCAACACAAGAGCACCAAATTCTACCACAGTAACTACTACTACTATGAACACGTAGAGTGCTCCTACAGCTACCACAGTCACTAGTACTCCTACCGCCACCATGAGTGCAATTACTTCTAACACAGATACTACTACTCTTACCACCACCACGAGCGCAAGTACATCTACCACAGACACTACTACTCCTAACACCAACATGAGTGCTTCAATTTCTACTACAGACTCTACTACTCCTACACCAACCACGAGCGCAACTACTTCTACCACAGACACTACTGCTGCTATCACAACCATGGCCCTCCTACTTCTACCAGATACCGTGCAACTACTACCAGCAGGAAAAGCGCTCTTACTTCTAACACAGACAGTACTACTCTAACCACGAACACGAGCACTCCTACTTCTACCACAATACCTGCTACTCCTACCACCACCCCGAGCACAACTAAGTCTACCACAGACCGTGCAACTACTACCACCACCACTAGAGCTCCTACATCTACCACAGACGACAGTTATTCTACCACCAGCACTAGCGCACCTACTTCTACCACCGAAACCACTACTCCTAGCACCACCGCGATTGCAACCACTTCTACCACAGACCCTGCTATCCTTACCACAACCACGAGAACATCTACTTCTACCACAGGCCCTGCTACTACTACCACAACCATGAGCACTCCTAATTCTACCACAGACACTACATCTCCTACCACCACCACGATGGCTCCTACTTCTACCACAGAATCAAATACTCCTACCACCACCACAAGCGCTCCTGCTTCTACCACAGAAACTACTACTTCTACCACCAGCACGAGTGCAAGTACTTCTAATACAGAAACTAATACTCCTACCAACAACAAGAGCGCTCCTACTTCTACCATTGAAACTACTACTCCTGCCACCGTCACGAGCAGTCCTACATCTACCGCAGAATCTACTACTCCTACCTCAATCACGAGCACTGCTACTTCTAGCACATACACTACTACTCCTGCCACCACCACGAGCGCTCCTACTTCTACCACAGACACTACTACTCTTACCAACACCACGAGCACTCCTATTTCTATGAAAGAAACTACTACCCTACCACCACCATGAGCGATCCTACTTCTACCACAAAACCTGCTACACCTTCCACCATCACGAGACCACCTACTGCTACCACAGGCCCTTCTACACTTTCCACCAACATGAGTGATCCTACTTCTACCACAGAAACTACTACTCCTACCAATACCAACAGTGCTCCTACTTCTACCACAGACACTACTACTCTCAGCACCTCCACGAGCACTCCTACATCTACCACAGACACAACTACTCCTATCAACACAACGAGCACTCCTACTTCTACCAAGGAAACTATTACCCTACCACCACCATGAGCGCTCCTAATTCTACCACAGAACATGCAACTACAAACACCACCACAGGCGGTACTACTTCTAGCACAAAACCTGCTACTCCTACCACCACCACGAGTGCAACTACTTGTACCACAAACATGCTACTCCTTCCAACACTATGAAAGCACCTACTTCTACCACAGGCCCTGCTACTACTACCTCCATCACGAGCGATCATACTTCTACCACAGAAAATACTACTCCTACCACCAAGAGTGCTCCTACTTCTACCACAGAAACTACTAGTTCTCCCACCACCACGAGTGCAACTACTTCTACCACAGACACTACTCTTCCTACCACCAGAACGAGAGCCACTACTTCTACCTTAGAAACTACTACTACCACAAACACCATGAGTGCTCCTTCTTCTACCACAAAACCTGTTACACCTACCACCACCACGAGCGATCCTACTTCTACCACAGACACTACTACACCTACCACCACCACGAGCAATCCTACTTCTACCACAGAATCAACTACTCCTAACACCATCACGAGCGCTCCTGCTTCTACCACAGAAACTACTACTTTTACCACCAGCACGAGTGTAACAACTCCTACTACAGACACTAATACACCTACAACCAGGACGAGTGTTCCTACTTCTACCACAGTCACTACTACTCTCACCAACACCACAAGCGCTCCTACTTCTACCACAGACAGTACTACTCCTACCAACACCATGTGCGCTACTACCTCTAACAAAGTATCTAGTACTCTGAACACCACCACGAGCTCTCCTACTTCTACCAGAGAAACCAATACTACCAAGACCATGAGCGCTCCTAATACTTCCACAGACTGTGCAACTCCTACCACCACCAAGTGTGCTCCTACTTCAAACACAGACCATGCTTCTCCTAACACCAACACGAGCAAAACTACTTCTAACAGCGACCCTGTTACTCGTACCACTACCATGAGAGCACCTACTTCTACCACAGGCACTGCAACTGCTTCCACCACAATGAGCGCTCCTAATTCAACCACAGAAATTAAACACCCAACAGCACCACGAGCGCCCCTACTTCTACTACAGACACTAGTACTCCTACCACCACCAGGAACGCTCCTACTTCTACCACAGGAACTACTACTAATACCACGGGAACGGGCACAAAATCTTCTACCACAGACAGTACTCTTCCTACCACCACCACGAGCTCTCCTATTTCTACCACAGACAATACTACTCCTAACTCCACCACGAGCAAAAGTACGTCTAGCACAGAAACGACTACTCCTACCACCACCACGAGTGCAACTACTACTACCACTGACACTACTACTCCTACCACCACCATGAGTGCACATATTTCTACAAAAGACATTACTACTCCTACCAACCCCACGATCACCAGTCCGTCTACCACAGAAACTACTACTCCTACCACCGCCACAAGAGCACCTACTTGTACCACAGACCCTGTTACTCCTACCACCACCAAGAGCACTCCTACTTCTACCACAGAAACTACTACTCCAACCACCACAACGAACACTCCTACTTCTACTGCAGAAACTACTGCTCCTAAAACCACCACGAGCGAACTACATCTACCAGAGATACTACTACTCCTAACACCACCACGAGCGCTCCTACTTCCATCACAGACACTATTACTCCAAGTAGCACCACGAGCGCTCCTCCTTCTACCACAGACACTACTCCTCCTACCAACACAACGAGCATTCCTACTTCTATCAAAGAAACTACTACCCTACCAACACCATGATCATTCCAACTTCTACCACAGAACATGCAACTCCAACCACCACCACAAGCGTTACTACTTCTACCACAAAACCTGCTTCTCCTACCACCACTGCGAGTGGATCTACTTGTACCGCAAAACCTTCTACACCTACCACCACAACGAGAGCACCTACTTCTACCACAGGCCCTGCTACCTCTACTTCCATCACGAGCGATCCTATTTCTACAACAGAAACTACTACTCCTACCAACAGGAAGAGAGCTCCTACTTCTGCTACAGAAACTACTATTCCTACCACCACCACGAACGCAACTACTTCTACCACAGAAACTACTACTCCTACCACCACAGCGAGAGCCCCTAATTCTACCCCAGAAACTACTACTACCACAACCAGCACAAGCGCTCCCATATTTTCCACAGAACCTGCTACTCCTACCACCATCACGAGCGAAACTACTTCTACCACAGACACGACTATTCCCACCACCACCACGAGCACTCCTACTTCTACCGCAGATAGTACTACTCCTTCCAGCACCACGAGCGCTCCAATTTCTCCCAAAAAATCTACTACTCCTACCATCACCACTAGCTCTCCTACTTCTAACAGAGAAACAACTACTACCAGCACCACGAACACTTCTACTTGTACCACAGTCTGTGCAACTTCTACCACCACAACGAACTCTCCTACTTCTAACACAGAACATGCTACTCCAACACCACCACGAGGGCAAGTACTTCTACCACAGAATATACTACTCCTACCACCACCACGAGCGCTCATACACCTACCACAGACATTACTACTCCTAACACCACATTGAGGGCTCCTACTTCTACCACAGACACGACTACTAGTACAACGATCACGAGCGATCTTACTTCTACCACAGAATCAGCCACTCCTACTACCATCACCATTGCCACTACTTATACCTGAGACCCTGCTACACCTACCACCACCGCGAGAGCAACAACTTCTACCACAGGCCCTCCTACACCTCCGACCAACACAAGCGCACCAAATTCTACCACATTAACTACTACTACTATGAACACGTAGAGTGCTCCTACAGCTACCACAGTCACTAGTACTCCTACAACCACCATGAGTGCAATTACTTATAACACAGATACTACTACTCTTGCCACCACCACGAGCGCAAGTACATCTACCACAGACACTACTACTCCTGACATCAACATAAGTGCTTCAATTTCTACTACAGACTCTACTACTCGTACACCCACCACGAGCGCAACTACTTCTAACACAGACACTACTGCTGCTATCACAACCATGGCCCTCCTACTTCTACCAGATACCGTGCAACTACTAGCAGCAGGAATAGCACTCTTACTTCTTACACAGACAGTACTACTCTAACCACAACCACGAGCACTCCTACTTTTACCACAATACCTGCTACTGCTACCACCACCCCGAGCACAACTAATTCTCCCACAGACCGTGCAACTACTACCACCACCACTAGAGCTCCTACATCTACCACAGACGATAGTAATTCTACCACCAGCACTAGCACAACTACTTCTACCACCGAAACTACTACTCCTACCACCAGCACGATTGCAACTATTTCTACCACAGACCCTGCTATTCTTACCACAACCACGAGAGCATCTACTTCTACCACAGGCCCTGCTACTACTACCACAACCATGAGCACTCCTAATTCTACCACAGACACTACTTCTCCTACCACCACCACGATGGCTCCTACTTCTACCACAGAATCAAATACTCCTACCACCACCACAAGCACTCCTGCTTCTACCAGAGAAACTACTACTCCTACCACCTGCACGAGCTCTCCTGCTTCTACCACAATATCTACTACTCCTACCAAAAACACGAGTGCAAGTACTTCTACTACAGAAACTTATACTCCTACCAACAACAGGAGCTCTCCTACTTCTACCATAGAAACTACTACTCCTGCCACCATCACGAGCACTCCTACTTCTACCGCAGAATCAACTACTTCTTCCTCAACCAGGCACGCTCCTACTTCTAGCACATACACTACTACTCCTGCCACCACCACGAGCGCTCCTACTTATACCATAGACACTACTACTCTTACCAACACCACGAGTGCTCCTATTTCTATGAAAGAAACTACTACCCTACCACCACCATGAGTGATCCTACTTCTACCACAAAACCTGCTACCCCTTCCACCATCACGATACCACCTACTGCTACCACAGGCCCTTCTACACCTTCCACCAACATGAGTGATCCTACTTCTACCACAGAAACTACTACTCCTACCAATACCAACAGTGCTGCAACTTCTACCACTGAAACTATTACTCTTACCACCACCACGAGTGCAAAAACATCTACCACAGACACTATTACTCTTAACTCCACCACAAGGGTTCCTATTTCTACCACAGACACTACTACTCCTGCCACCTCCACGAGCGCTTATACAACTATGAAAGTCATTATTACTCCTACCACCCCCACGAGAACCACTGTTTCTAACACAGAAACTACTACTCCTACCACCACCACGAGAGCACCTACTTGTACAACAGACCCTGCTACACCTACCACCGCCACGAGAGCAACAACTTCTACCACAGGCCCTCCTACTCCTATGACCAACACAAGAGCACCAAATTCTACCACAGTAACTACTACTACTATGAACACGTAGAGTGCTCCTACAGCTACCACAGTCACTAGTACTCCTACCGCCACCATGAGTGCAATTACTTCTAACACAGATACTACTACTCTTACCACCACCACGAGCGCAAGTACATCTACCACAGACACTACTACTCCTAACACCAACATGAGTGCTTCAATTTCTACTACAGACTCTACTACTCCTACACCAACCACGAGCGCAACTACTTCTACCACAGACACTACTGCTGCTATCACAACCATGGCCCTCCTACTTCTACCAGATACCGTGCAACTACTACCAGCAGGAAAAGCGCTCTTACTTCTAACACAGACAGTACTACTCTAACCACGAACACGAGCACTCCTACTTCTACCACAATACCTGCTACTCCTACCACCACCCCGAGCACAACTAAGTCTACCACAGACCGTGCAACTACTACCACCACCACTAGAGCTCCTACATCTACCACAGACGACAGTTATTCTACCACCAGCACTAGCGCACCTACTTCTACCACCGAAACCACTACTCCTAGCACCACCGCGATTGCAACCACTTCTACCACAGACCCTGCTATCCTTACCACAACCACGAGAACATCTACTTCTACCACAGGCCCTGCTACTACTACCACAACCATGAGCACTCCTAATTCTACCACAGACACTACATCTCCTACCACCACCACGATGGCTCCTACTTCTACCACAGAATCAAATACTCCTACCACCACCACAAGCGCTCCTGCTTCTACCACAGAAACTACTACTTCTACCACCAGCACGAGTGCAAGTACTTCTAATACAGAAACTAATACTCCTACCAACAACAAGAGCGCTCCTACTTCTACCATTGAAACTACTACTCCTGCCACCGTCACGAGCAGTCCTACATCTACCGCAGAATCTACTACTCCTACCTCAATCACGAGCACTGCTACTTCTAGCACATACACTACTACTCCTGCCACCACCACGAGCGCTCCTACTTCTACCACAGACACTACTACTCTTACCAACACCACGAGCACTCCTATTTCTATGAAAGAAACTACTACCCTACCACCACCATGAGCGATCCTACTTCTACCACAAAACCTGCTACACCTTCCACCATCACGAGACCACCTACTGCTACCACAGGCCCTTCTACACTTTCCACCAACATGAGTGATCCTACTTCTACCACAGAAACTACTACTCCTACCAATACCAACAGTGCTCCTACTTCTACCACAGACACTACTACTCCCAGCACCTCCACGAGCACTCCTACATCTACCACAGACACAACTACTCCTATCAACACAACGAGCACTCCTACTTCTACCAAGGAAACTATTACCCTACCACCACCATGAGCGCTCCTAATTCTACCACAGAACATGCAACTACAAACACCACCACAGGCGGTACTACTTCTAGCACAAAACCTGCTACTCCTACCACCACCACGAGTGCAACTACTTGTACCACAAACATGCTACTCCTTCCAACACTATGAAAGCACCTACTTCTACCACAGGCCCTGCTACTACTACCTCCATCACGAGCGATCATACTTCTACCACAGAAAATACTACTCCTACCACCAAGAGTGCTCCTACTTCTACCACAGAAACTACTAGTTCTCCCACCACCACGAGTGCAACTACTTCTACCACAGACACTACTCTTCCTACCACCAGAACGAGAGCCACTACTTCTACCTTAGAAACTACTACTACCACAAACACCATGAGTGCTCCTTCTTCTACCACAAAACCTGTTACACCTACCACCACCACGAGCGATCCTACTTCTACCACAGACACTACTACACCTACCACCACCACGAGCAATCCTACTTCTACCACAGAATCAACTACTCCTAACACCATCACGAGCGCTCCGGCTTCTACCACAGAAACTACTACTTTTACCACCAGCACGAGTGCAACAACTCCTACTACAGACACTAATACACCTACAACCAGGACGAGTGTTCCTACTTCTACCACAGTCACTACTACTCTCACCAACACCACAAGCGCTCCTACTTCTACCACAGACAGTACTACTCCTACCAACACCATGTGCGCTACTACCTCTAACAAAGTATCTAGTACTCTGAACACCACCACGAGCTCTCCTACTTCTACCAGAGAAACCAATACTACCAAGACCATGAGCGCTCCTAATACTTCCACAGACTGTGCAACTCCTACCACCACCAAGTGTGCTCCTACTTCAAACACAGACCATGCTTCTCCTAACACCAACACGAGCAAAACTACTTCTAACAGCGACCCTGTTACTCGTACCACTACCATGAGAGCACCTACTTCTACCACAGGCACTGCAACTGCTTCCACCACAATGAGCGCTCCTAATTCAACCACAGAAATTAAACACCCAACAGCACCACGAGCGCCCCTACTTCTACTACAGACACTAGTACTCCTACCACCACCAGGAACGCTCCTACTTCTACCACAGGAACTACTACTAATACCACGGGAACGGGCACAAAATCTTCTACCACAGACAGTACTCTTCCTACCACCACCACGAGCTCTCCTATTTCTACCACAGACAATACTACTCCTAACTCCACCACGAGCAAAAGTACGTCTAGCACAGAAACGACTACTCCTACCACCACCACGAGTGCAACTACTACTACCACTGACACTACTACTCCTACCACCACCATGAGTGCACATATTTCTACAAAAGACATTACTACTCCTACCAACCCCACGATCACCAGTCCGTCTACCACAGAAACTACTACTCCTACCACCGCCACAAGAGCACCTACTTGTACCACAGACCCTGTTACTCCTACCACCACCAAGAGCACTCCTACTTCTACCACAGAAACTACTACTCCAACCACCACAACGAACACTCCTACTTCTACTGCAGAAACTACTGCTCCTAAAACCACCACGAGCGAACTACATCTACCAGAGATACTACTACTCCTAACACCACCACGAGCGCTCCTACTTCCATCACAGACACTATTACTCCAAGTAGCACCACGAGCGCTCCTCCTTCTACCACAGACACTACTCCTCCTACCAACACAACGAGCATTCCTACTTCTATCAAAGAAACTACTACCCTACCAACACCATGAGCATTCCAACTTCTACCACAGAACATGCAACTCCAACCACCACCACAAGCGTTACTACTTCTACCACAAAACCTGCTTCTCCTACCACCACTGCGAGTGGATCTACTTGTACCGCAAAACCTTCTACACCTACCACCACAACGAGAGCACCTACTTCTACCACAGGCCCTGCTACCTCTACTTCCATCACGAGCGATCCTATTTCTACAACAGAAACTACTACTCCTACCAACAGGAAGAGAGCTCCTACTTCTGCTATAGAAACTACTATTCCTACCACCACCACGAACGCAACTACTTCTACCACAGAAACTATTACTCCTACCACCACAGCGAGAGCCCCTAATTCTACCCCAGAAACTACTACTACCACAACCAGCACAAGCGCTCCCATATTTTCCACAGAACCTGCTACTCCTACCACCATCACGAGCGAAACTACTTCTACCACAGACACGACTATTCCCACCACCACCACGAGCACTCCTACTTCTACCGCAGATAGTACTACTCCTTCCAGCACCACGAGCGCTCCAATTTCTCCCAAAAAATCTACTACTCCTACCATCACCACTAGCTCTCCTACTTCTAACAGAGAAACAACTACTACCAGCACCACGAACACTTCTACTTGTACCACAGTCTGTGCAACTTCTACCACCACAACGAACTCTCCTACTTCTAACACAGAACATGCTACTCCAACACCACCACGAGGGCAAGTACTTCTACCACAGAATATACTACTCCTACCACCACCACGAGCGCTCATACACCTACCACAGACATTACTACTCCTAACACCACATTGAGGGCTCCTACTTCTACCACAGACACGACTACTAGTACAACGATCACGAGCGATCTTACTTCTACCACAGAATCAGCCACTCCTACTACCATCACCATTGCCACTACTTATACCTGAGACCCTGCTACACCTACCACCACCGCGAGAGCAACAACTTCTACCACAGGCCCTCCTACACCTCCGACCAACACAAGCGCACCAAATTCTACCACATTAACTACTACTACTATGAACACGTAGAGTGCTCCTACAGCTACCACAGTCACTAGTACTCCTACAACCACCATGAGTGCAATTACTTATAACACAGATACTACTACTCTTGCCACCACCACGAGCGCAAGTACATCTACCACAGACACTACTACTCCTGACATCAACATAAGTGCTTCAATTTCTACTACAGACTCTACTACTCGTACACCCACCACGAGCGCAACTACTTCTAACACAGACACTACTGCTGCTATCACAACCATGGCCCTCCTACTTCTACCAGATACCGTGCAACTACTAGCAGCAGGAATAGCACTCTTACTTCTTACACAGACAGTACTACTCTAACCACAACCACGAGCACTCCTACTTTTACCACAATACCTGCTACTGCTACCACCACCCCGAGCACAACTAATTCTCCCACAGACCGTGCAACTACTACCACCACCACTAGAGCTCCTACATCTACCACAGACGATAGTAATTCTACCACCAGCACTAGCACAACTACTTCTACCACCGAAACTACTACTCCTACCACCAGCACGATTGCAACTATTTCTACCACAGACCCTGCTATTCTTACCACAACCACGAGAGCATCTACTTCTACCACAGGCCCTGCTACTACTACCACAACCATGAGCACTCCTAATTCTACCACAGACACTACTTCTCCTACCACCACCACGATGGCTCCTACTTCTACCACAGAATCAAATACTCCTACCACCACCACAAGCACTCCTGCTTCTACCACAGAAACTACTACTCCTACCACCTGCACGAGCTCTCCTGCTTCTACCACAATATCTACTACTCCTACCAAAAACACGAGTGCAAGTACTTCTACTACAGAAACTTATACTCCTACCAACAACAGGAGCTCTCCTACTTCTACCATAGAAACTACTACTCCTGCCACCATCACGAGCACTCCTACTTCTACCGCAGAATCAACTACTTCTTCCTCAACCAGGCACGCTCCTACTTCTAGCACATACACTACTACTCCTGCCACCACCACGAGCGCTCCTACTTATACCATAGACACTACTACTCTTACCAACACCACGAGTGCTCCTATTTCTATGAAAGAAACTACTACCCTACCACCACCATGAGTGATCCTACTTCTACCACAAAACCTGCTACCCCTTCCACCATCACGATATCACCTACTGCTACCACAGGCCCTTCTACACCTTCCACCAACATGAGTGATCCTACTTCTACCACAGAAACTACTACTCCTACCAATACCAACAGTGCTGCAACTTCTACCACTGAAACTATTACTCCTACCACCACCACGAGTGCAAATACATCTACCACAGACACTATTACTCTTAACTCCACCACAAGGGTTCCTATTTCTACCACAGACACTACTACTCCTGCCACCTCCACGAGCGCTTATACAACTATGAAAGTCATTATTACTCCTACCACCCCCACGAGAACCACTGTTTCTAACACAGAAACTACTACTCCTACCACCACCACGAGAGCACCTACTTGTACAACAGACCCTGCTACACCTACCACCGCCACGAGAGCAACAACTTCTACCACAGGCCCTCCTACTCCTATGACCAACACAAGAGCACCAAATTCTACCACAGTAACTACTACTACTATGAACACGTAGAGTGCTCCTACAGCTACCACAGTCACTAGTACTCCTACCGCCACCATGAGTGCAATTACTTCTAACACAGATACTACTACTCTTACCACCACCACGAGCGCAAGTACATCTACCACAGACACTACTACTCCTAACACCAACATGAGTGCTTCAATTTCTACTACAGACTCTACTACTCCTACACCAACCACGAGCGCAACTACTTCTACCACAGACACTACTGCTGCTATCACAACCATGGCCCTCCTACTTCTACCAGATACCATGCAACTACTACCAGCAGGAAAAGCGCTCTTACTTCTAACACAGACAGTACTACTCTAACCACGAACACGAGCACTCCTACTTCTACCACAATACCTGCTACTCCTACCACCACCCCGAGCACAACTAATTCTACCACAGACCGTGCAACTACTACCACCACCACTAGAGCTCCTACATCTACCACAGACGACAGTTATTCTACCACCAGCACTAGCGCACCTACTTCTACCACCGAAACCACTACTCCTAGCACCACCGCGATTGCAACCACTTCTACCACAGACCCTGCTATCCTTACCACAACCACGAGAACATCTACTTCTACCACAGGCCCTGCTACTACTACCACAACCATGAGCACTCCTAATTCTACCACAGACACTACATCTCCTACCACCACCACGATGGCTCCTACTTCTACCACAGAATCAAATACTCCTACCACCACCACAAGCGCTCCTGCTTCTACCACAGAAACTACTACTTCTACCACCAGCACGAGTGCAAGTACTTCTAATACAGAAACTAATACTCCTACCAACAACAAGAGCGCTCCTACTTCTACCATTGAAACTACTACTCCTGCCACCGTCACGAGCAGTCCTACATCTACCGCAGAATCTACTACTCCTACCTCAATCACGAGCACTGCTACTTCTAGCACATACACTACTACTCCTGCCACCACCACGAGCGCTCCTACTTCTACCACAGACACTACTACTCTTACCAACACCACGAGCACTCCTATTTCTATGAAAGAAACTACTACCCTACCACCACCATGAGCGATCCTACTTCTACCACAAAACCTGCTACACCTTCCACCATCACGAGACCACCTACTGCTACCACAGGCCCTTCTACACTTTCCACCAACATGAGTGATCCTACTTCTACCACAGAAACTACTACTCCTACCAATACCAACAGTGCTCCTACTTCTACCACAGACACTACTACTCTCAGCACCTCCACGAGGACTCCTACATTTACCACAGACACAACTACTCCTATCAACCCAACGAGCACTCCTACTTCTACCAAGGAAACTATTACCCTACCACCACCATGAGCGCTCCTAATTCTACCACAGAACATGCAACTACAAACACCACCACAGGCGGTACTACTTCTAGCACAAAACCTGCAACTCCTACCACCACCACGAGTGCAACTACTTGTACCACAAACATGCTACTCCTTCCAACACTATGAAAGCACCTACTTCTACCACAGGCCCTGCTACTACTACCTCCATCACGAGCGATCATACTTCTACCACAGAAAATACTACTCCTACCACCAAGAGTGCTCCTACTTCTACCACAGAAACTACTAGTTCTCCCACCACCACGAGTGCAACTACTTCTACCACAGACACTACTCTTCCTACCACCAGAACGAGAGCCACTACTTCTACCTTAGAAACTACTACTACCACAAACACCATGAGTGCTCCTTCTTCTACCACAAAACCTGTTACACCTACCACCACCACGAGCGATCCTACTTCTACCACAGACACTACTACACCTACCACCACCACGAGCAATCCTACTTCTACCACAGAATCAACTACTCCTAACACCATCACGAGCGCTCCTGCTTCTACCACAGAAACTACTACTTTTACCACCAGCACGAGTGCAACAACTCCTACTACAGACACTAATACACCTACAACCAGGACGAGTGTTCCTACTTCTACCACAGTCACTACTACTCTCACCAACACCACAAGCGCTCCTACTTCTACCACAGACAGTACTACTCCTACCACCACCATGTGCGCTACTACCTCTAACAAAGTATCTAGTACTCTGAACACCACCACGAGCTCTCCTACTTCTACCAGAGAAACCAATACTACCAAGACCATGAGCGCTCCTAATACTTCCACAGACTGTGCAACTCCTACCACCACCAAGTGTGCTCCTACTTCAAACACAGACCATGCCTCTCCTAACACCAACACGAGCAAAACTACTTCTAACAGCGACCCTGTTACTCGTACCACTACCATGAGAGCACCTACTTCTACCACAGGCACTGCAACTGCTTCCACCACAATGAGCGCTCCTAATTCAACCACAGAAATTAAACACCCACCAGCACCACGAGCGCCCCTACTTCTACTACAGACACTAGTACTCCTACCACCACCAGGAACGCTCCTACTTCTACCACAGGAACTACTACTAATACCACGGGAACGGGCACAAAATCTTCTACCACAGACAGTACTCTTCCTACCACCACCACGAGCTCTCCTATTTCTACCACAGACAATACTACTCCTAACTCCACCACGAGCAAAAGTACTTCTAGCACAGAAACGACTACTCCTACCACCACCACGAGTGCAACTACTACTACCGCTGACACTACTACTCCTACCACCACCATGAGTGCACATATTTCTACAAAAGACATTACTACTCCTACCAACCCCACGATCACCAGTCCGTCTACCACAGAAACTACTACTCCTACCACCGCCACAAGAGCACCTGCTTGTACCACAGACCCTGTTACTCCTACCACCACCAAGAGCACTCCTACTTCTACCACAGAAACTACTACTCCAACCACCACAACGAACACTCCTACTTCTACTGCAGAAACTACTGCTCCTAAAACCACCACGAGCGAACTACATCTACCAGAGATACTACTACTCCTAACACCACCACGAGCGCTCCTACTTCCATCACAGACACTATTACTCCAAGTAGCACCACGAGCGCTCCTCCTTCTACCACAGACACTACTCCTCCTACCAACACAACGAGCATTCCTACTTCTATCAAAGAAACTACTACCCTACCAACACCATGAGCATTCCAACTTCTACCACAGAACATGCAACTCCAACCACCACCACAAGCGTTACTACTTCTACCACAAAACCTGCTTCTCCTACCACCACTGCGAGTGGATCTACTTGTACCGCAAAACCTTCTACACCTACCACCACAACGAGAGCACCTACTTCTACCACAGGCCCTGCTACCTCTACTTCCATCACGAGCGATCCTATTTCTACAACAGAAACTACTACTCCTACCAACAGGAAGAGAGCTCCTACTTCTGCTACAGAAACTACTATTCCTACCACCACCACGAACGCAACTACTTCTACCACAGAAACTACTACTCCTACCACCACAGCGAGAGCCCCTAATTCTACCCCAGAAACTACTACTACCACAACCAGCACAAGCGCTCCCATATTTTCCACAGAACCTGCTACTCCTACCACCATCACGAGCGAAACTACTTCTACCACAGACACGACTATTCCCACCACCACCACGAGCACTCCTACTTCTACCGCAGATAGTACTACTCCTTCCAGCACCACGAGCGCTCCAATTTCTCCCAAAAAATCTACTACTCCTACCATCACCACTAGCTCTCCTACTTCTAACAGAGAAACAACTACTACCAGCACCACGAACACTTCTACTTGTACCACAGTCTGTGCAACTTCTACCACCACAACGAACTCTCCTACTTCTAACACAGAACATGCTACTCCAACACCACCACGAGGGCAAGTACTTCTACCACAGAATATACTACTCCTACCACCACCACGAGCGCTCATACACCTACCACAGACATTACTACTCCTAACACCACATTGAGGGCTCCTACTTCTACCACAGACACGACTACTAGTACAACGATCACGAGCGATCTTACTTCTACCACAGAATCAGCCACTCCTACTACCATCACCATTGCCACTACTTATACCTGAGACCCTGCTACACCTACCACCACCGCGAGAGCAACAACTTCTACCACAGGCCCTCCTACACCTCCGACCAACACAAGCGCACCAAATTCTACCACATTAACTACTACTACTATGAACACGTAGAGTGCTCCTACAGCTACCACAGTCACTAGTACTCCTACAACCACCATGAGTGCAATTACTTATAACACAGATACTACTACTCTTGCCACCACCACGAGCGCAAGTACATCTACCACAGACACTACTACTCCTGACATCAACATAAGTGCTTCAATTTCTACTACAGACTCTACTACTCGTACACCCACCACGAGCGCAACTACTTCTAACACAGACACTACTGCTGCTATCACAACCATGGCCCTCCTACTTCTACCAGATACCGTGCAACTACTAGCAGCAGGAATAGCACTCTTACTTCTTACACAGACAGTACTACTCTAACCACAACCACGAGCACTCCTACTTTTACCACAATACCTGCTACTGCTACCACCACCCCGAGCACAACTAATTCTCCCACAGACCGTGCAACTACTACCAACACCACTAGAGCTCCTACATCTACCACAGACGATAGTAATTCTACCACCAGCACTAGCACAACTACTTCTACCACCGAAACTACTACTCCTACCACCAGCACGATTGCAACTATTTCTACCACAGACCCTGCTCTTCTTACCACAACCACGAGAGCATCTACTTCTACCACAGGCCCTGCTACTACTACCACAACCATGAGCACTCCTAATTCTACCACAGACACTACTTCTCCTACCACCACCACGATGGCTCCTACTTCTACCACAGAATCAAATACTCCTACCACCACCACAAGCACTCCTGCTTCTACCACAGAAACTACTACTCCTACCACCTGCACGAGCTCTCCTGCTTCTACCACAATATCTACTACTCCTACCAAAAACACGAGTGCAAGTACTTCTACTACAGAAACTTATACTCCTACCAACAACAGGAGCTCTCCTACTTCTACCATAGAAACTACTACTCCTGCCACCATCACGAGCACTCCTACTTCTACCGCAGAATCAACTACTTCTTCCTCAACCAGGCACGCTCCTACTTCTAGCACATACACTACTACTCCTGCCACCACCACGAGCGCTCCTACTTATACCATAGACACTACTACTCTTACCAACACCACGAGTGCTCCTATTTCTATGAAAGAAACTACTACCCTACCACCACCATGAGTGATCCTACTTCTACCACAAAACCTGCTACCCCTTCCACCATCACGATACCACCTACTGCTACCACAGGCCCTTCTACACCTTCCACCAACATGAGTGATCCTACTTCTACCACAGAAACTACTACTCCTACCAATACCAACAGTGCTGCAACTTCTACCACTGAAACTATTACTCCTACCACCACCACGAGTGCAAAAACATCTACCACAGACACTATTACTCTTAACTCCACCACAAGGGTTCCTATTTCTACCACAGACACTACTACTCCTGCCACCTCCACGAGCGCTTATACAACTATGAAAGTCATTATTACTCCTACCACCCCCACGAGAACCACTGTTTCTAACACAGAAACTACTACTCCTACCACCACCACGAGAGCACCTACTTGTACAACAGACCCTGCTACACCTACCACCGCCACGAGAGCAACAACTTCTACCACAGGCCCTCCTACTCCTATGACCAACACAAGAGCACCAAATTCTACCACAGTAACTACTACTACTATGAACACGTAGAGTGCTCCTACAGCTACCACAGTCACTAGTACTCCTACCACCACCATGAGTGCAATTACTTCTAACACAGATACTACTACTCTTACCACCACCACGAGCGCAAGTACATCTACCACAGACACTACTACTCCTAACACCAACATGAGTGCTTCAATTTCTACTACAGACTCTACTACTCCTACACCAACCACGAGCGCAACTACTTCTACCACAGGCACTACTGCTGCTATCACAACCATGGCCCTCCTACTTCTACCAGATACCGTGCAACTACTACCAGCAGGAAAAGCGCTCTTACTTCTAACACAGACAGTACTACTCTAACCACGAACACGAGCACTCCTACTTCTACCACAATACCTGCTACTCCTACCACCACCCCGAGCACAACTAAGTCTACCACAGACCGTGCAACTACTACCACCACCACTAGAGCTCCTACATCTACCACAGACGACAGTTATTCTACCACCAGCACTAGCGCACCTACTTCTACCACCGAAACCACTACTCCTAGCACCACCGCGATTGCAACCACTTCTACCACAGACCCTGCTATCCTTACCACAACCACGAGAACATCTACTTCTACCACAGGCCCTGCTACTACTACCACAACCATGAGCACTCCTAATTCTACCACAGACACTACATCTCCTACCACCACCACGATGGCTCCTACTTCTACCACAGAATCAAATACTCCTACCACCACCACAAGCGCTCCTGCTTCTACCACAGAAACTACTACTTCTACCACCAGCACGAGTGCAAGTACTTCTAATACAGAAACTAATACTCCTACCAACAACAAGAGCGCTCCTACTTCTACCATTGAAACTACTACTCCTGCCACCGTCACGAGCAGTCCTACATCTACCGCAGAATCTACTACTCCTACCTCAATCACGAGCACTGCTACTTCTAGCACATACACTACTACTCCTGCCACCACCACGAGCGCTCCTACTTCTACCACAGACACTACTACTCTTACCAACACCACGAGCACTCCTATTTCTATGAAAGAAACTACTACCCTACCACCACCATGAGCGATCCTACTTCTACCACAAAACCTGCTACACCTTCCACCATCACGAGACCACCTACTGCTACCACAGGCCCTTCTACACTTTCCACCAACATGAGTGATCCTACTTCTACCACAGAAACTACTACTCCTACCAATACCAACAGTGCTCCTACTTCTACCACAGACACTACTACTCTCAGCACCTCCACGAGCACTCCTACATTTACCACAGACACAACTACTCCTATCAACACAACGAGCACTCCTACTTCTACCAAGGAAACTATTACCCTACCACCACCATGAGCGCTCCTAATTCTACCACAGAACATGCAACTACAAACACCACCACAGGCGGTACTACTTCTAGCACAAAACCTGCAACTCCTACCACCACCACGAGTGCAACTACTTGTACCACAAACATGCTACTCCTTCCAACACTATGAAAGCACCTACTTCTACCACAGGCCCTGCTACTACTACCTCCATCACGAGCGATCATACTTCTACCACAGAAAATACTACTCCTACCACCAAGAGTGCTCCTACTTCTACCACAGAAACTACTAGTTCTCCCACCACCACGAGTGCAACTACTTCTACCACAGACACTACTCTTCCTACCACCAGAACGAGAGCCACTACTTCTACCTTAGAAACTACTACTACCACAAACACCATGAGTGCTCCTTCTTCTACCACAAAACCTGTTACACCTACCACCACCACGAGCGATCCTACTTCTACCACAGACACTACTACACCTACCACCACCACGAGCAATCCTACTTCTACCACAGAATCAACTACTCCTAACACCATCACGAGCGCTCCTGCTTCTACCACAGAAACTACTACTTTTACCACCAGCACGAGTGCAACAACTCCTACTACAGACACTAATACACCTACAACCAGGACGAGTGTTCCTACTTCTACCACAGTCACTACTACTCTCACCAACACCACAAGCGCTCCTACTTCTACCACAGACAGTACTACTCCTACCACCACCATGTGCGCTACTACCTCTAACAAAGTATCTAGTACTCTGAACACCACCACGAGCTCTCCTACTTCTACCAGAGAAACCAATACTACCAAGACCATGAGCGCTCCTAATACTTCCACAGACTGTGCAACTCCTACCACCACCAAGTGTGCTCCTACTTCAAACACAGACCATGCCTCTCCTAACACCAACACGAGCAAAACTACTTCTAACAGCGACCCTGTTACTCGTACCACTACCATGAGAGCACCTACTTCTACCACAGGCACTGCAACTGCTTCCACCACAATGAGCGCTCCTAATTCAACCACAGAAATTAAACACCCACCAGCACCACGAGCGCCCCTACTTCTACTACAGACACTAGTACTCCTACCACCACCAGGAACGCTCCTACTTCTACCACAGGAACTACTACTAATACCACGGGAACGGGCACAAAATCTTCTACCACAGACAGTACTCTTCCTACCACCACCACGAGCTCTCCTATTTCTACCACAGACAATACTACTCCTAACTCCACCACGAGCAAAAGTACTTCTAGCACAGAAACGACTACTCCTACCACCACCACGAGTGCAACTACTACTACCGCTGACACTACTACTCCTACCACCACCATGAGTGCACATATTTCTACAAAAGACATTACTACTCCTACCAACCCCACGATCACCAGTCCGTCTACCACAGAAACTACTACTCCTACCACCGCCACAAGAGCACCTGCTTGTACCACAGACCCTGTTACTCCTACCACCACCAAGAGCACTCCTACTTCTACCACAGAAACTACTACTCCAACCACCACAACGAACACTCCTACTTCTACTGCAGAAACTACTGCTCCTAAAACCACCACGAGCGAACTACATCTACCAGAGATACTACTACTCCTAACACCACCACGAGCGCTCCTACTTCCATCACAGACACTATTACTCCAAGTAGCACCACGAGCGCTCCTCCTTCTACCACAGACACTACTCCTCCTACCAACACAACGAGCATTCCTACTTCTATCAAAGAAACTACTACCCTACCAACACCATGAGCATTCCAACTTCTACCACAGAACATGCAACTCCAACCACCACCACAAGCGTTACTACTTCTACCACAAAACCTGCTTCTCCTACCACCACTGCGAGTGGATCTACTTGTACCGCAAAACCTTCTACACCTACCACCACAACGAGAGCACCTACTTCTACCACAGGCCCTGCTACCTCTACTTCCATCACGAGCGATCCTATTTCTACAACAGAAACTACTACTCCTACCAACAGGAAGAGAGCTCCTACTTCTGCTACAGAAACTACTATTCCTACCACCACCACGAACGCAACTACTTCTACCACAGAAACTACTACTCCTACCACCACAGCGAGAGCCCCTAATTCTACCCCAGAAACTACTACTACCACAACCAGCACAAGCGCTCCCATATTTTCCACAGAACCTGCTACTCCTACCACCATCACGAGCGAAACTACTTCTACCACAGACACGACTATTCCCACCACCACCACGAGCACTCCTACTTCTACCGCAGATAGTACTACTCCTTCCAGCACCACGAGCGCTCCAATTTCTCCCAAAAAATCTACTACTCCTACCATCACCACTAGCTCTCCTACTTCTAACAGAGAAACAACTACTACCAGCACCACGAACACTTCTACTTGTACCACAGTCTGTGCAACTTCTACCACCACAACGAACTCTCCTACTTCTAACACAGAACATGCTACTCCAACACCACCACGAGGGCAAGTACTTCTACCACAGAATATACTACTCCTACCACCACCACGAGCGCTCATACACCTACCACAGACATTACTACTCCTAACACCACATTGAGGGCTCCTACTTCTACCACAGACACGACTACTAGTACAACGATCACGAGCGATCTTACTTCTACCACAGAATCAGCCACTCCTACTACCATCACCATTGCCACTACTTATACCTGAGACCCTGCTACACCTACCACCACCGCGAGAGCAACAACTTCTACCACAGGCCCTCCTACACCTCCGACCAACACAAGCGCACCAAATTCTACCACATTAACTACTACTACTATGAACACGTAGAGTGCTCCTACAGCTACCACAGTCACTAGTACTCCTACAACCACCATGAGTGCAATTACTTATAACACAGATACTACTACTCTTGCCACCACCACGAGCGCAAGTACATCTACCACAGACACTACTACTCCTGACATCAACATAAGTGCTTCAATTTCTACTACAGACTCTACTACTCGTACACCCACCACGAGCGCAACTACTTCTAACACAGACACTACTGCTGCTATCACAACCATGGCCCTCCTACTTCTACCAGATACCGTGCAACTACTAGCAGCAGGAATAGCACTCTTACTTCTTACACAGACAGTACTACTCTAACCACAACCACGAGCACTCCTACTTTTACCACAATACCTGCTACTGCTACCACCACCCCGAGCACAACTAATTCTCCCACAGACCGTGCAACTACTACCACCACCACTAGAGCTCCTACATCTACCACAGACGATAGTAATTCTACCACCAGCACTAGCACAACTACTTCTACCACCGAAACTACTACTCCTACCACCAGCACGATTGCAACTATTTCTACCACAGACCCTGCTCTTCTTACCACAACCACGAGAGCATCTACTTCTACCACAGGCCCTGCTACTACTACCACAACCATGAGCACTCCTAATTCTACCACAGACACTACTTCTCCTACCACCACCACGATGGCTCCTACTTCTACCACAGAATCAAATACTCCTACCACCACCACAAGCACTCCTGCTTCTACCAGAGAAACTACTACTCCTACCACCTGCACGAGCTCTCCTGCTTCTACCACAATATCTACTACTCCTACCAAAAACACGAGTGCAAGTACTTCTACTACAGAAACTTATACTCCTACCAACAACAGGAGCTCTCCTACTTCTACCATAGAAACTACTACTCCTGCCACCATCACGAGCACTCCTACTTCTACCGCAGAATCAACTACTTCTTCCTCAACCAGGCACGCTCCTACTTCTAGCACATACACTACTACTCCTGCCACCACCACGAGCGCTCCTACTTATACCATAGACACTACTACTCTTACCAACACCACGAGTGCTCCTATTTCTATGAAAGAAACTACTACCCTACCACCACCATGAGTGATCCTACTTCTACCACAAAACCTGCTACCCCTTCCACCATCACGATACCACCTACTGCTACCACAGGCCCTTCTACACCTTCCACCAACATGAGTGATCCTACTTCTACCACAGAAACTACTACTCCTACCAATACCAACAGTGCTGCAACTTCTACCACTGAAACTATTACTCCTACCACCACCACGAGTGCAAATACATCTACCACAGACACTATTACTCTTAACTCCACCACAAGGGTTCCTATTTCTACCACAGACACTACTACTCCTGCCACCTCCACGAGCGCTTATACAACTATGAAAGTCATTATTACTCCTACCACCCCCACGAGAACCACTGTTTCTAACACAGAAACTACTACTCCTACCACCACCACGAGAGCACCTACTTGTACAACAGACCCTGCTACACCTACCACCGCCACGAGAGCAACAACTTCTACCACAGGCCCTCCTACTCCTATGACCAACACAAGAGCACCAAATTCTACCACAGTAACTACTACTACTATGAACACGTAGAGTGCTCCTACAGCTACCACAGTCACTAGTACTCCTACCGCCACCATGAGTGCAATTACTTCTAACACAGATACTACTACTCTTACCACCACCACGAGCGCAAGTACATCTACCACAGACACTACTACTCCTAACACCAACATGAGTGCTTCAATTTCTACTACAGACTCTACTACTCCTACACCAACCACGAGCGCAACTACTTCTACCACAGACACTACTGCTGCTATCACAACCATGGCCCTCCTACTTCTACCAGATACCATGCAACTACTACCAGCAGGAAAAGCGCTCTTACTTCTAACACAGACAGTACTACTCTAACCACGAACACGAGCACTCCTACTTCTACCACAATACCTGCTACTCCTACCACCACCCCGAGCACAACTAATTCTACCACAGACCGTGCAACTACTACCACCACCACTAGAGCTCCTACATCTACCACAGACGACAGTTATTCTACCACCAGCACTAGCGCACCTACTTCTACCACCGAAACCACTACTCCTAGCACCACCGCGATTGCAACCACTTCTACCACAGACCCTGCTATCCTTACCACAACCACGAGAACATCTACTTCTACCACAGGCCCTGCTACTACTACCACAACCATGAGCACTCCTAATTCTACCACAGACACTACATCTCCTACCACCACCACGATGGCTCCTACTTCTACCACAGAATCAAATACTCCTACCACCACCACAAGCGCTCCTGCTTCTACCACAGAAACTACTACTTCTACCACCAGCACGAGTGCAAGTACTTCTAATACAGAAACTAATACTCCTACCAACAACAAGAGCGCTCCTACTTCTACCATTGAAACTACTACTCCTGCCACCGTCACGAGCAGTCCTACATCTACCACAGAATCTACTACTCCTACCTCAATCACGAGCACTGCTACTTCTAGCACATACACTACTACTCCTGCCACCACCACGAGCGCTCCTACTTCTACCACAGACACTACTACTCTTACCAACACCACGAGCACTCCTATTTCTATGAAAGAAACTACTACCCTACCACCACCATGAGCGATCCTACTTCTACCACAAAACCTGCTACACCTTCCACCATCACGAGACCACCTACTGCTACCACAGGCCCTTCTACACTTTCCACCAACATGAGTGATCCTACTTCTACCACAGAAACTACTACTCCTACCAATACCAACAGTGCTCCTACTTCTACCACAGACACTACTACTCTCAGCACCTCCACGAGCACTCCTACATCTACCACAGACACAACTACTCCTATCAACACAACGAGCACTCCTACTTCTACCAAGGAAACTATTACCCTACCACCACCATGAGCGCTCCTAATTCTACCACAGAACATGCAACTACAAACACCACCACAGGCGGTACTACTTCTAGCACAAAACCTGCTACTCCTACCACCACCACGAGTGCAACTACTTGTACCACAAACATGCTACTCCTTCCAACACTATGAAAGCACCTACTTCTACCACAGGCCCTGCTACTACTACCTCCATCACGAGCGATCATACTTCTACCACAGAAAATACTACTCCTACCACCAAGAGTGCTCCTACTTCTACCACAGAAACTACTAGTTCTCCCACCACCACGAGTGCAACTACTTCTACCACAGACACTACTCTTCCTACCACCAGAACGAGAGCCACTACTTCTACCTTAGAAACTACTACTACCACAAACACCATGAGTGCTCCTTCTTCTACCACAAAACCTGTTACACCTACCACCACCACGAGCGATCCTACTTCTACCACAGACACTACTACACCTACCACCACCACGAGCAATCCTACTTCTACCACAGAATCAACTACTCCTAACACCATCACGAGCGCTCCGGCTTCTACCACAGAAACTACTACTTTTACCACCAGCACGAGTGCAACAACTCCTACTACAGACACTAATACACCTACAACCAGGACGAGTGTTCCTACTTCTACCACAGTCACTACTACTCTCACCAACACCACAAGCGCTCCTACTTCTACCACAGACAGTACTACTCCTACCAACACCATGTGCGCTACTACCTCTAACAAAGTATCTAGTACTCTGAACACCACCACGAGCTCTCCTACTTCTACCAGAGAAACCAATACTACCAAGACCATGAGCGCTCCTAATACTTCCACAGACTGTGCAACTCCTACCACCACCAAGTGTGCTCCTACTTCAAACACAGACCATGCTTCTCCTAACACCAACACGAGCAAAACTACTTCTAACAGCGACCCTGTTACTCGTACCACTACCATGAGAGCACCTACTTCTACCACAGGCACTGCAACTGCTTCCACCACAATGAGCGCTCCTAATTCAACCACAGAAATTAAACACCCAACAGCACCACGAGCGCCCCTACTTCTACTACAGACACTAGTACTCCTACCACCACCAGGAACGCTCCTACTTCTACCACAGGAACTACTACTAATACCACGGGAACGGGCACAAAATCTTCTACCACAGACAGTACTCTTCCTACCACCACCACGAGCTCTCCTATTTCTACCACAGACAATACTACTCCTAACTCCACCACGAGCAAAAGTACGTCTAGCACAGAAACGACTACTCCTACCACCACCACGAGTGCAACTACTACTACCACTGACACTACTACTCCTACCACCACCATGAGTGCACATATTTCTACAAAAGACATTACTACTCCTACCAACCCCACGATCACCAGTCCGTCTACCACAGAAACTACTACTCCTACCACCGCCACAAGAGCACCTACTTGTACCACAGACCCTGTTACTCCTACCACCACCAAGAGCACTCCTACTTCTACCACAGAAACTACTACTCCAACCACCACAACGAACACTCCTACTTCTACTGCAGAAACTACTGCTCCTAAAACCACCACGAGCGAACTACATCTACCAGAGATACTACTACTCCTAACACCACCACGAGCGCTCCTACTTCCATCACAGACACTATTACTCCAAGTAGCACCACGAGCGCTCCTCCTTCTACCACAGACACTACTCCTCCTACCAACACAACGAGCATTCCTACTTCTATCAAAGAAACTACTACCCTACCAACACCATGAGCATTCCAACTTCTACCACAGAACATGCAACTCCAACCACCACCACAAGCGTTACTACTTCTACCACAAAACCTGCTTCTCCTACCACCACTGCGAGTGGATCTACTTGTACCGCAAAACCTTCTACACCTACCACCACAACGAGAGCACCTACTTCTACCACAGGCCCTGCTACCTCTACTTCCATCACGAGCGATCCTCTTTCTACAACAGAAACTACTACTCCTACCAACAGGAAGAGAGCTCCTACTTCTGCTACAGAAACTACTATTCCTACCACCACCACGAACGCAACTACTTCTACCACAGAAACTACTACTCCTACCACCACAGCGAGAGCCCCTAATTCTACCCCAGAAACTACTACTACCACAACCAGCACAAGCGCTCCCATATTTTCCACAGAACCTGCTACTCCTACCACCATCACGAGCGAAACTACTTCTACCACAGACACGACTATACCCACCACCACCACGAGCACTCCTACTTCTACCGCAGATAGTACTACTCCTTCCAGCACCACGAGCGCTCCAATTTCTCCCAAAAAATCTACTACTCCTACCATCACCACTAGCTCTCCTACTTCTAACAGAGAAACAACTACTACCAGCACCACGAACACTTCTACTTGTACCACAGTCTGTGCAACTTCTACCACCACAACGAACTCTCCTACTTCTAACACAGAACATGCTACTCCAACACCACCACGAGGGCAAGTACTTCTACCACAGAATATACTACTCCTACCACCACCACGAGCGCTCATACACCTACCACAGACATTACTACTCCTAACACCACATTGAGGGCTCCTACTTCTACCACAGACACGACTACTAGTACAACGATCACGAGCGATCTTACTTCTACCACAGAATCAGCCACTCCTACTACCATCACCATTGCCACTACTTATACCTGAGACCCTGCTACACCTACCACCACCGCGAGAGCAACAACTTCTACCACAGGCCCTCCTACACCTCCGACCAACACAAGCGCACCAAATTCTACCACATTAACTACTACTACTATGAACACGTAGAGTGCTCCTACAGCTACCACAGTCACTAGTACTCCTACAACCACCATGAGTGCAATTACTTATAACACAGATACTACTACTCTTGCCACCACCACGAGCGCAAGTACATCTACCACAGACACTACTACTCCTGACATCAACATAAGTGCTTCAATTTCTACTACAGACTCTACTACTCGTACACCCACCACGAGCGCAACTACTTCTAACACAGACACTACTGCTGCTATCACAACCATGGCCCTCCTACTTCTACCAGATACCGTGCAACTACTAGCAGCAGGAATAGCACTCTTACTTCTTACACAGACAGTACTACTCTAACCACAACCACGAGCACTCCTACTTTTACCACAATACCTGCTACTGCTACCACCACCCCGAGCACAACTAATTCTCCCACAGACCGTGCAACTACTACCACCACCACTAGAGCTCCTACATCTACCACAGACGATAGTAATTCTACCACCAGCACTAGCACAACTACTTCTACCACCGAAACTACTACTCCTACCACCAGCACGATTGCAACTATTTCTACCACAGACCCTGCTCTTCTTACCACAACCACGAGAGCATCTACTTCTACCACAGGCCCTGCTACTACTACCACAACCATGAGCACTCCTAATTCTACCACAGACACTACTTCTCCTACCACCACCACGATGGCTCCTACTTCTACCACAGAATCAAATACTCCTACCACCACCACAAGCACTCCTGCTTCTACCACAGAAACTACTACTCCTACCACCTGCACGAGCTCTCCTGCTTCTACCACAATATCTACTACTCCTACCAAAAACACGAGTGCAAGTACTTCTACTACAGAAACTTATACTCCTACCAACAACAGGAGCTCTCCTACTTCTACCATAGAAACTACTACTCCTGCCACCATCACGAGCACTCCTACTTCTACCGCAGAATCAACTACTTCTTCCTCAACCAGGCACGCTCCTACTTCTAGCACATACACTACTACTCCTGCCACCACCACGAGCGCTCCTACTTATACCATAGACACTACTACTCTTACCAACACCACGAGTGCTCCTATTTCTATGAAAGAAACTACTACCCTACCACCACCATGAGTGATCCTACTTCTACCACAAAACCTGCTACCCCTTCCACCATCACGATACCACCTACTGCTACCACAGGCCCTTCTACACCTTCCACCAACATGAGTGATCCTACTTCTACCACAGAAACTACTACTCCTACCAATACCAACAGTGCTGCAACTTCTACCACTGAAACTATTACTCCTACCACCACCACGAGTGCAAATACATCTACCACAGACACTATTACTCTTAACTCCACCACAAGGGTTCCTATTTCTACCACAGACACTACTACTCCTGCCACCTCCACGAGCGCTTATACAACTATGAAAGTCATTATTACTCCTACCACCCCCACGAGAACCACTGTTTCTAACACAGAAACTACTACTCCTACCACCACCACGAGAGCACCTACTTGTACAACAGACCCTGCTACACCTACCACCGCCACGAGAGCAACAACTTCTACCACAGGCCCTCCTACTCCTATGACCAACACAAGAGCACCAAATTCTACCACAGTAACTACTACTACTATGAACACGTAGAGTGCTCCTACAGCTACCACAGTCACTAGTACTCCTACCGCCACCATGAGTGCAATTACTTCTAACACAGATACTACTACTCTTACCACCACCACGAGCGCAAGTACATCTACCACAGACACTACTACTCCTAACACCAACATGAGTGCTTCAATTTCTACTACAGACTCTACTACTCCTACACCAACCACGAGCGCAACTACTTCTACCACAGACACTACTGCTGCTATCACAACCATGGCCCTCCTACTTCTACCAGATACCATGCAACTACTACCAGCAGGAAAAGCGCTCTTACTTCTAACACAGACAGTACTACTCTAACCACGAACACGAGCACTCCTACTTCTACCACAATACCTGCTACTCCTACCACCACCCCGAGCACAACTAATTCTACCACAGACCGTGCAACTACTACCACCACCACTAGAGCTCCTACATCTACCACAGACGACAGTTATTCTACCACCAGCACTAGCGCACCTACTTCTACCACCGAAACCACTACTCCTAGCACCACCGCGATTGCAACCACTTCTACCACAGACCCTGCTATCCTTACCACAACCACGAGAACATCTACTTCTACCACAGGCCCTGCTACTACTACCACAACCATGAGCACTCCTAATTCTACCACAGACACTACATCTCCTACCACCACCACGATGGCTCCTACTTCTACCACAGAATCAAATACTCCTACCACCACCACAAGCGCTCCTGCTTCTACCACAGAAACTACTACTTCTACCACCAGCACGAGTGCAAGTACTTCTAATACAGAAACTAATACTCCTACCAACAACAAGAGCGCTCCTACTTCTACCATTGAAACTACTACTCCTGCCACCGTCACGAGCAGTCCTACATCTACCACAGAATCTACTACTCCTACCTCAATCACGAGCACTGCTACTTCTAGCACATACACTACTACTCCTGCCACCACCACGAGCGCTCCTACTTCTACCACAGACACTACTACTCTTACCAACACCACGAGCACTCCTATTTCTATGAAAGAAACTACTACCCTACCACCACCATGAGCGATCCTACTTCTACCACAAAACCTGCTACACCTTCCACCATCACGAGACCACCTACTGCTACCACAGGCCCTTCTACACTTTCCACCAACATGAGTGATCCTACTTCTACCACAGAAACTACTACTCCTACCAATACCAACAGTGCTCCTACTTCTACCACAGACACTACTACTCTCAGCACCTCCACGAGCACTCCTACATTTACCACAGACACAACTACTCCTATCAACACAACGAGCACTCCTACTTCTACCAAGGAAACTATTACCCTACCACCACCATGAGCGCTCCTAATTCTACCACAGAACATGCAACTACAAACACCACCACAGGCGGTACTACTTCTAGCACAAAACCTGCTACTCCTACCACCACCACGAGTGCAACTACTTGTACCACAAACATGCTACTCCTTCCAACACTATGAAAGCACCTACTTCTACCACAGGCCCTGCTACTACTACCTCCATCACGAGCGATCATACTTCTACCACAGAAAATACTACTCCTACCACCAAGAGTGCTCCTACTTCTACCACAGAAACTACTAGTTCTCCCACCACCACGAGTGCAACTACTTCTACCACAGACACTACTCTTCCTACCACCAGAACGAGAGCCACTACTTCTACCTTAGAAACTACTACTACCACAAACACCATGAGTGCTCCTTCTTCTACCACAAAACCTGTTACACCTACCACCACCACGAGCGATCCTACTTCTACCACAGACACTACTACACCTACCACCACCACGAGCAATCCTACTTCTACCACAGAATCAACTACTCCTAACACCATCACGAGCGCTCCGGCTTCTACCACAGAAACTACTACTTTTACCACCAGCACGAGTGCAACAACTCCTACTACAGACACTAATACACCTACAACCAGGACGAGTGTTCCTACTTCTACCACAGTCACTACTACTCTCACCAACACCACAAGCGCTCCTACTTCTACCACAGACAGTACTACTCCTACCAACACCATGTGCGCTACTACCTCTAACAAAGTATCTAGTACTCTGAACACCACCACGAGCTCTCCTACTTCTACCAGAGAAACCAATACTACCAAGACCATGAGCGCTCCTAATACTTCCACAGACTGTGCAACTCCTACCACCACCAAGTGTGCTCCTACTTCAAACACAGACCATGCTTCTCCTAACACCAACACGAGCAAAACTACTTCTAACAGCGACCCTGTTACTCGTACCACTACCATGAGAGCACCTACTTCTACCACAGGCACTGCAACTGCTTCCACCACAATGAGCGCTCCTAATTCAACCACAGAAATTAAACACCCACCAGCACCACGAGCGCCCCTACTTCTACTACAGACACTAGTACTCCTACCACCACCAGGAACGCTCCTACTTCTACCACAGGAACTACTACTAATACCACGGGAACGGGCACAAAATCTTCTACCACAGACAGTACTCTTCCTACCACCACCACGAGCTCTCCTATTTCTACCACAGACAATACTACTCCTAACTCCACCACGAGCAAAAGTACGTCTAGCACAGAAACGACTACTCCTACCACCACCACGAGTGCAACTACTACTACCACTGACACTACTACTCCTACCACCACCATGAGTGCACATATTTCTACAAAAGACATTACTACTCCTACCAACCCCACGATCACCAGTCCGTCTACCACAGAAACTACTACTCCTACCACCGCCACAAGAGCACCTACTTGTACCACAGACCCTGTTACTCCTACCACCACCAAGAGCACTCCTACTTCTACCACAGAAACTACTACTCCAACCACCACAACGAACACTCCTACTTCTACTGCAGAAACTACTGCTCCTAAAACCACCACGAGCGAACTACATCTACCAGAGATACTACTACTCCTAACACCACCACGAGCGCTCCTACTTCCATCACAGACACTATTACTCCAAGTAGCACCACGAGCGCTCCTCCTTCTACCACAGACACTACTCCTCCTACCAACACAACGAGCATTCCTACTTCTATCAAAGAAACTACTACCCTACCAACACCATGAGCATTCCAACTTCTACCACAGAACATGCAACTCCAACCACCACCACAAGCGTTACTACTTCTACCACAAAACCTGCTTCTCCTACCACCACTGCGAGTGGATCTACTTGTACCGCAAAACCTTCTACACCTACCACCACAACGAGAGCACCTACTTCTACCACAGGCCCTGCTACCTCTACTTCCATCACGAGCGATCCTCTTTCTACAACAGAAACTACTACTCCTACCAACAGGAAGAGAGCTCCTACTTCTGCTACAGAAACTACTATTCCTACCACCACCACGAACGCAACTACTTCTACCACAGAAACTACTACTCCTACCACCACAGCGAGAGCCCCTAATTCTACCCCAGAAACTACTACTACCACAACCAGCACAAGCGCTCCCATATTTTCCACAGAACCTGCTACTCCTACCACCATCACGAGCGAAACTACTTCTACCACAGACACGACTATTCCCACCACCACCACGAGCACTCCTACTTCTACCGCAGATAGTACTACTCCTTCCAGCACCACGAGCGCTCCAATTTCTCCCAAAAAATCTACTACTCCTACCATCACCACTAGCTCTCCTACTTCTAACAGAGAAACAACTACTACCAGCACCACGAACACTTCTACTTGTACCACAGTCTGTGCAACTTCTACCACCACAACGAACTCTCCTACTTCTAACACAGAACATGCTACTCCAACACCACCACGAGGGCAAGTACTTCTACCACAGAATATACTACTCCTACCACCACCACGAGCGCTCATACACCTACCACAGACATTACTACTCCTAACACCACATTGAGGGCTCCTACTTCTACCACAGACACGACTACTAGTACAACGATCACGAGCGATCTTACTTCTACCACAGAATCAGCCACTCCTACTACCATCACCATTGCCACTACTTATACCTGAGACCCTGCTACACCTACCACCACCGCGAGAGCAACAACTTCTACCACAGGCCCTCCTACACCTCCGACCAACACAAGCGCACCAAATTCTACCACATTAACTACTACTACTATGAACACGTAGAGTGCTCCTACAGCTACCACAGTCACTAGTACTCCTACAACCACCATGAGTGCAATTACTTATAACACAGATACTACTACTCTTGCCACCACCACGAGCGCAAGTACATCTACCACAGACACTACTACTCCTGACATCAACATAAGTGCTTCAATTTCTACTACAGACTCTACTACTCGTACACCCACCACGAGCGCAACTACTTCTAACACAGACACTACTGCTGCTATCACAACCATGGCCCTCCTACTTCTACCAGATACCGTGCAACTACTAGCAGCAGGAATAGCACTCTTACTTCTTACACAGACAGTACTACTCTAACCACAACCACGAGCACTCCTACTTTTACCACAATACCTGCTACTGCTACCACCACCCCGAGCACAACTAATTCTCCCACAGACCGTGCAACTACTACCACCACCACTAGAGCTCCTACATCTACCACAGACGATAGTAATTCTACCACCAGCACTAGCACAACTACTTCTACCACCGAAACTACTACTCCTACCACCAGCACGATTGCAACTATTTCTACCACAGACCCTGCTCTTCTTACCACAACCACGAGAGCATCTACTTCTACCACAGGCCCTGCTACTACTACCACAACCATGAGCACTCCTAATTCTACCACAGACACTACTTCTCCTACCACCACCACGATGGCTCCTACTTCTACCACAGAATCAAATACTCCTACCACCACCACAAGCACTCCTGCTTCTACCACAGAAACTACTACTCCTACCACCTGCACGAGCTCTCCTGCTTCTACCACAATATCTACTACTCCTACCAAAAACACGAGTGCAAGTACTTCTACTACAGAAACTTATACTCCTACCAACAACAGGAGCTCTCCTACTTCTACCATAGAAACTACTACTCCTGCCACCATCACGAGCACTCCTACTTCTACCGCAGAATCAACTACTTCTTCCTCAACCAGGCACGCTCCTACTTCTAGCACATACACTACTACTCCTGCCACCACCACGAGCGCTCCTACTTATACCATAGACACTACTACTCTTACCAACACCACGAGTGCTCCTATTTCTATGAAAGAAACTACTACCCTACCACCACCATGAGTGATCCTACTTCTACCACAAAACCTGCTACCCCTTCCACCATCACGATATCACCTACTGCTACCACAGGCCCTTCTACACCTTCCACCAACATGAGTGATCCTACTTCTACCACAGAAACTACTACTCCTACCAATACCAACAGTGCTGCAACTTCTACCACTGAAACTATTACTCCTACCACCACCACGAGTGCAAATACATCTACCACAGACACTATTACTCTTAACTCCACCACAAGGGTTCCTATTTCTACCACAGACACTACTACTCCTGCCACCTCCACGAGCGCTTATACAACTATGAAAGTCATTATTACTCCTACCACCCCCACGAGAACCACTGTTTCTAACACAGAAACTACTACTCCTACCACCACCACGAGAGCACCTACTTGTACAACAGACCCTGCTACACCTACCACCGCCACGAGAGCAACAACTTCTACCACAGGCCCTCCTACTCCTATGACCAACACAAGAGCACCAAATTCTACCACAGTAACTACTACTACTATGAACACGTAGAGTGCTCCTACAGCTACCACAGTCACTAGTACTCCTACCGCCACCATGAGTGCAATTACTTCTAACACAGATACTACTACTCTTACCACCACCACGAGCGCAAGTACATCTACCACAGACACTACTACTCCTAACACCAACATGAGTGCTTCAATTTCTACTACAGACTCTACTACTCCTACACCAACCACGAGCGCAACTACTTCTACCACAGACACTACTGCTGCTATCACAACCATGGCCCTCCTACTTCTACCAGATACCGTGCAACTACTACCAGCAGGAAAAGCGCTCTTACTTCTAACACAGACAGTACTACTCTAACCACGAACACGAGCACTCCTACTTCTACCACAATACCTGCTACTCCTACCACCACCCCGAGCACAACTAAGTCTACCACAGACCGTGCAACTACTACCACCACCACTAGAGCTCCTACATCTACCACAGACGACAGTTATTCTACCACCAGCACTAGCGCACCTACTTCTACCACCGAAACCACTACTCCTAGCACCACCGCGATTGCAACCACTTCTACCACAGACCCTGCTATCCTTACCACAACCACGAGAACATCTACTTCTACCACAGGCCCTGCTACTACTACCACAACCATGAGCACTCCTAATTCTACCACAGACACTACATCTCCTACCACCACCACGATGGCTCCTACTTCTACCACAGAATCAAATACTCCTACCACCACCACAAGCGCTCCTGCTTCTACCACAGAAACTACTACTTCTACCACCAGCACGAGTGCAAGTACTTCTAATACAGAAACTAATACTCCTACCAACAACAAGAGCGCTCCTACTTCTACCATTGAAACTACTACTCCTGCCACCATCACGAGCAGTCCTACATCTACCGCAGAATCTACTACTCCTACCTCAATCACGAGCACTGCTACTTCTAGCACATACACTACTACTCCTGCCACCACCACGAGCGCTCCTACTTCTACCACAGACACTACTACTCTTACCAACACCACGAGCACTCCTATTTCTATGAAAGAAACTACTACCCTACCACCACCATGAGCGATCCTACTTCTACCACAAAACCTGCTACACCTTCCACCATCACGAGACCACCTACTGCTACCACAGGCCCTTCTACACTTTCCACCAACATGAGTGATCCTACTTCTACCACAGAAACTACTACTCCTACCAATACCAACAGTGCTCCTACTTCTACCACAGACACTACTACTCTCAGCACCTCCACGAGCACTCCTACATTTACCACAGACACAACTACTCCTATCAACACAACGAGCACTCCTACTTCTACCAAGGAAACTATTACCCTACCACCACCATGAGCGCTCCTAATTCTACCACAGAACATGCAACTACAAACACCACCACAGGCGGTACTACTTCTAGCACAAAACCTGCAACTCCTACCACCACCACGAGTGCAACTACTTGTACCACAAACATGCTACTCCTTCCAACACTATGAAAGCACCTACTTCTACCACAGGCCCTGCTACTACTACCTCCATCACGAGCGATCATACTTCTACCACAGAAAATACTACTCCTACCACCAAGAGTGCTCCTACTTCTACCACAGAAACTACTAGTTCTCCCACCACCACGAGTGCAACTACTTCTACCACAGACACTACTCTTCCTACCACCAGAACGAGAGCCACTACTTCTACCTTAGAAACTACTACTACCACAAACACCATGAGTGCTCCTTCTTCTACCACAAAACCTGTTACACCTACCACCACCACGAGCGATCCTACTTCTACCACAGACACTACTACACCTACCACCACCACGAGCAATCCTACTTCTACCACAGAATCAACTACTCCTAACACCATCACGAGCGCTCCTGCTTCTACCACAGAAACTACTACTTTTACCACCAGCACGAGTGCAACAACTCCTACTACAGACACTAATACACCTACAACCAGGACGAGTGTTCCTACTTCTACCACAGTCACTACTACTCTCACCAACACCACAAGCGCTCCTACTTCTACCACAGACAGTACTACTCCTACCACCACCATGTGCGCTACTACCTCTAACAAAGTATCTAGTACTCTGAACACCACCACGAGCTCTCCTACTTCTACCAGAGAAACCAATACTACCAAGACCATGAGCGCTCCTAATACTTCCACAGACTGTGCAACTCCTACCACCACCAAGTGTGCTCCTACTTCAAACACAGACCATGCCTCTCCTAACACCAACACGAGCAAAACTACTTCTAACAGCGACCCTGTTACTCGTACCACTACCATGAGAGCACCTACTTCTACCACAGGCACTGCAACTGCTTCCACCACAATGAGCGCTCCTAATTCAACCACAGAAATTAAACACCCACCAGCACCACGAGCGCCCCTACTTCTACTACAGACACTAGTACTCCTACCACCACCAGGAACGCTCCTACTTCTACCACAGGAACTACTACTAATACCACGGGAACGGGCACAAAATCTTCTACCACAGACAGTACTCTTCCTACCACCACCACGAGCTCTCCTATTTCTACCACAGACAATACTACTCCTAACTCCACCACGAGCAAAAGTACTTCTAGCACAGAAACGACTACTCCTACCACCACCACGAGTGCAACTACTACTACCGCTGACACTACTACTCCTACCACCACCATGAGTGCACATATTTCTACAAAAGACATTACTACTCCTACCAACCCCACGATCACCAGTCCGTCTACCACAGAAACTACTACTCCTACCACCGCCACAAGAGCACCTGCTTGTACCACAGACCCTGTTACTCCTACCACCACCAAGAGCACTCCTACTTCTACCACAGAAACTACTACTCCAACCACCACAACGAACACTCCTACTTCTACTGCAGAAACTACTGCTCCTAAAACCACCACGAGCGAACTACATCTACCAGAGATACTACTACTCCTAACACCACCACGAGCGCTCCTACTTCCATCACAGACACTATTACTCCAAGTAGCACCACGAGCGCTCCTCCTTCTACCACAGACACTACTCCTCCTACCAACACAACGAGCATTCCTACTTCTATCAAAGAAACTACTACCCTACCAACACCATGAGCATTCCAACTTCTACCACAGAACATGCAACTCCAACCACCACCACAAGCGTTACTACTTCTACCACAAAACCTGCTTCTCCTACCACCACTGCGAGTGGATCTACTTGTACCGCAAAACCTTCTACACCTACCACCACAACGAGAGCACCTACTTCTACCACAGGCCCTGCTACCTCTACTTCCATCACGAGCGATCCTATTTCTACAACAGAAACTACTACTCCTACCAACAGGAAGAGAGCTCCTACTTCTGCTACAGAAACTACTATTCCTACCACCACCACGAACGCAACTACTTCTACCACAGAAACTACTACTCCTACCACCACAGCGAGAGCCCCTAATTCTACCCCAGAAACTACTACTACCACAACCAGCACAAGCGCTCCCATATTTTCCACAGAACCTGCTACTCCTACCACCATCACGAGCGAAACTACTTCTACCGCAGATAGTACTACTCCTTCCAGCACCACGAGCGCTCCAATTTCTCCCAAAAAATCTACTACTCCTACCATCACCACTAGCTCTCCTACTTCTAACAGAGAAACAACTACTACCAGCACCACGAACACTTCTACTTGTACCACAGTCTGTGCAACTTCTACCACCACAACGAACTCTCCTACTTCTAACACAGAACATGCTACTCCAACACCACCACGAGGGCAAGTACTTCTACCACAGTATATACTACTCCTACCACCACCACGAGCGCTCATACACCTACCACAGACATTACTACTCCTAACACCACATTGAGGGCTCCTACTTCTACCACAGACACGACTACTAGTACAACGATCACGAGCGATCTTACTTCTACCACAGAATCAGCCACTCCTACTACCATCACCATTGCCACTACTTATACCTGAGACCCTGCTACACCTACCACCACCGCGAGAGCAACAACTTCTACCACAGGCCCTCCTACACCTCCGACCAACACAAGCGCACCAAATTCTACCACATTAACTACTACTACTATGAACACGTAGAGTGCTCCTACAGCTACCACAGTCACTAGTACTCCTACAACCACCATGAGTGCAATTACTTATAACACAGATACTACTACTCTTGCCACCACCACGAGCGCAAGTACATCTACCACAGACACTACTACTCCTGACATCAACATAAGTGCTTCAATTTCTACTACAGACTCTACTACTCGTACACCCACCACGAGCGCAACTACTTCTAACACAGACACTACTGCTGCTATCACAACCATGGCCCTCCTACTTCTACCAGATACCGTGCAACTACTAGCAGCAGGAATAGCACTCTTACTTCTTACACAGACAGTACTACTCTAACCACAACCACGAGCACTCCTACTTTTACCACAATACCTGCTACTGCTACCACCACCCCGAGCACAACTAATTCTCCCACAGACCGTGCAACTACTACCACCACCACTAGAGCTCCTACATCTACCACAGACGATAGTAATTCTACCACCAGCACTAGCACAACTACTTCTACCACCGAAACTACTACTCCTACCACCAGCACGATTGCAACTATTTCTACCACAGACCCTGCTCTTCTTACCACAACCACGAGAGCATCTACTTCTACCACAGGCCCTGCTACTACTACCACAACCATGAGCACTCCTAATTCTACCACAGACACTACTTCTCCTACCACCACCACGATGGCTCCTACTTCTACCACAGAATCAAATACTCCTACCACCACCACAAGCACTCCTGCTTCTACCAGAGAAACTACTACTCCTACCACCTGCACGAGCTCTCCTGCTTCTACCACAATATCTACTACTCCTACCAAAAACACGAGTGCAAGTACTTCTACTACAGAAACTTATACTCCTACCAACAACAGGAGCTCTCCTACTTCTACCATAGAAACTACTACTCCTGCCACCATCACGAGCACTCCTACTTCTACCGCAGAATCAACTACTTCTTCCTCAACCAGGCACGCTCCTACTTCTAGCACATACACTACTACTCCTGCCACCACCACGAGCGCTCCTACTTATACCATAGACACTACTACTCTTACCAACACCACGAGTGCTCCTATTTCTATGAAAGAAACTACTACCCTACCACCACCATGAGTGATCCTACTTCTACCACAAAACCTGCTACCCCTTCCACCATCACGATACCACCTACTGCTACCACAGGCCCTTCTACACCTTCCACCAACATGAGTGATCCTACTTCTACCACAGAAACTACTACTCCTACCAATACCAACAGTGCTGCAACTTCTACCACTGAAACTATTACTCCTACCACCACCACGAGTGCAAATACATCTACCACAGACACTATTACTCTTAACTCCACCACAAGGGTTCCTATTTCTACCACAGACACTACTACTCCTGCCACCTCCACGAGCGCTTATACAACTATGAAAGTCATTATTACTCCTACCACCCCCACGAGAACCACTGTTTCTAACACAGAAACTACTACTCCTACCACCACCACGAGAGCACCTACTTGTACAACAGACCCTGCTACACCTACCACCGCCACGAGAGCAACAACTTCTACCACAGGCCCTCCTACTCCTATGACCAACACAAGAGCACCAAATTCTACCACAGTAACTACTACTACTATGAACACGTAGAGTGCTCCTACAGCTACCACAGTCACTAGTACTCCTACCGCCACCATGAGTGCAATTACTTCTAACACAGATACTACTACTCTTACCACCATCACGAGCGCAAGTACATCTACCACAGACACTACTACTCCTAACACCAACATGAGTGCTTCAATTTCTACTACAGACTCTACTACTCCTACACCAACCACGAGCGCAACTACTTCTACCACAGACACTACTGCTGCTATCACAACCATGGCCCTCCTACTTCTACCAGATACCATGCAACTACTACCAGCAGGAAAAGCGCTCTTACTTCTAACACAGACAGTACTACTCTAACCACGAACACGAGCACTCCTACTTCTACCACAATACCTGCTACTCCTACCACCACCCCGAGCACAACTAAGTCTACCACAGACCGTGCAACTACTACCACCACCACTAGAGCTCCTACATCTACCACAGACGACAGTTATTCTACCACCAGCACTAGCGCACCTACTTCTACCACCGAAACCACTACTCCTAGCACCACCGCGATTGCAACCACTTCTACCACAGACCCTGCTATCCTTACCACAACCACGAGAACATCTACTTCTACCACAGGCCCTGCTACTACTACCACAACCATGAGCACTCCTAATTCTACCACAGACACTACATCTCCTACCACCACCACGATGGCTCCTACTTCTACCACAGAATCAAATACTCCTACCACCACCACAAGCGCTCCTGCTTCTACCACAGAAACTACTACTTCTACCACCAGCACGAGTGCAAGTACTTCTAATACAGAAACTAATACTCCTACCAACAACAAGAGCGCTCCTACTTCTACCATTGAAACTACTACTCCTGCCACCGTCACGAGCAGTCCTACATCTACCGCAGAATCTACTACTCCTACCTCAATCACGAGCACTGCTACTTCTAGCACATACACTACTACTCCTGCCACCACCACGAGCGCTCCTACTTCTACCACAGACACTACTACTCTTACCAACACCACGAGCACTCCTATTTCTATGAAAGAAACTACTACCCTACCACCACCATGAGCGATCCTACTTCTACCACAAAACCTGCTACACCTTCCACCATCACGAGACCACCTACTGCTACCACAGGCCCTTCTACACTTTCCACCAACATGAGTGATCCTACTTCTACCACAGAAACTACTACTCCTACCAATACCAACAGTGCTCCTACTTCTACCACAGACACTACTACTCTCAGCACCTCCACGAGCACTCCTACATCTACCACAGACACAACTACTCCTATCAACACAACGAGCACTCCTACTTCTACCAAGGAAACTATTACCCTACCACCACCATGAGCGCTCCTAATTCTACCACAGAACATGCAACTACAAACACCACCACAGGCGGTACTACTTCTAGCACAAAACCTGCTACTCCTACCACCACCACGAGTGCAACTACTTGTACCACAAACATGCTACTCCTTCCAACACTATGAAAGCACCTACTTCTACCACAGGCCCTGCTACTACTACCTCCATCACGAGCGATCATACTTCTACCACAGAAAATACTACTCCTACCACCAAGAGTGCTCCTACTTCTACCACAGAAACTACTAGTTCTCCCACCACCACGAGTGCAACTACTTCTACCACAGACACTACTCTTCCCACCACCAGAACGAGAGCCACTACTTCTACCTTAGAAACTACTACTACCACAAACACCATGAGTGCTCCTTCTTCTACCACAAAACCTGTTACACCTACCACCACCACGAGCGATCCTACTTCTACCACAGACACTACTACACCTACCACCACCACGAGCAATCCTACTTCTACCACAGAATCAACTACTCCTAACACCATCACGAGCGCTCCTGCTTCTACCACAGAAACTACTACTTTTACCACCAGCACGAGTGCAACAACTCCTACTACAGACACTAATACACCTACAACCAGGACGAGTGTTCCTACTTCTACCACAGTCACTACTACTCTCACCAACACCACAAGCGCTCCTACTTCTACCACAGACAGTACTACTCCTACCAACACCATGTGCGCTACTACCTCTAACAAAGTATCTAGTACTCTGAACACCACCACGAGCTCTCCTACTTCTACCAGAGAAACCAATACTACCAAGACCATGAGCGCTCCTAATACTTCCACAGACTGTGCAACTCCTACCACCACCAAGTGTGCTCCTACTTCAAACACAGACCATGCTTCTCCTAACACCAACACGAGCAAAACTACTTCTAACAGCGACCCTGTTACTCGTACCACTACCATGAGAGCACCTACTTCTACCACAGGCACTGCAACTGCTTCCACCACAATGAGCGCTCCTAATTCAACCACAGAAATTAAACACCCAACAGCACCACGAGCGCCCCTACTTCTACTACAGACACTAGTACTCCTACCACCACCAGGAACGCTCCTACTTCTACCACAGGAACTACTACTAATACCACGGGAACGGGCACAAAATCTTCTACCACAGACAGTACTCTTCCTACCACCACCACGAGCTCTCCTATTTCTACCACAGACAATACTACTCCTAACTCCACCACGAGCAAAAGTACTTCTAGCACAGAAACGACTACTCCTACCACCACCACGAGTGCAACTACTACTACCACTGACACTACTACTCCTACCACCACCATGAGTGCACATATTTCTACAAAAGACATTACTACTCCTACCAACCCCACGATCACCAGTCCGTCTACCACAGAAACTACTACTCCTACCACCGCCACAAGAGCACCTACTTGTACCACAGACCCTGTTACTCCTACCACCACCAAGAGCACTCCTACTTCTACCACAGAAACTACTACTCCAACCACCACAACGAACACTCCTACTTCTACTGCAGAAACTACTGCTCCTAAAACCACCACGAGCGAACTACATCTACCAGAGATACTACTACTCCTAACACCACCACGAGCGCTCCTACTTCCATCACAGACACTATTACTCCAAGTAGCACCACGAGCGCTCCTCCTTCTACCACAGACACTACTCCTCCTACCAACACAACGAGCATTCCTACTTCTATCAAAGAAACTACTACCCTACCAACACCATGAGCATTCCAACTTCTACCACAGAACATGCAACTCCAACCACCACCACAAGCGTTACTACTTCTACCACAAAACCTGCTTCTCCTACCACCACTGCGAGTGGATCTACTTGTACCGCAAAACCTTCTACACCTACCACCACAACGAGAGCACCTACTTCTACCACAGGCCCTGCTACCTCTACTTCCATCACGAGCGATCCTATTTCTACAACAGAAACTACTACTCCTACCAACAGGAAGAGAGCTCCTACTTCTGCTACAGAAACTACTATTCCTACCACCACCACGAACGCAACTACTTCTACCACAGAAACTACTACTCCTACCACCACAGCGAGAGCCCCTAATTCTACCCCAGAAACTACTACTACCACAACCAGCACAAGCGCTCCCATATTTTCCACAGAACCTGCTACTCCTACCACCATCACGAGCGAAACTACTTCTACCACAGACACGACTATTCCCACCACCACCACGAGCACTCCTACTTCTACCGCAGATAGTACTACTCCTTCCAGCACCACGAGCGCTCCAATTTCTCCCAAAAAATCTACTACTCCTACCATCACCACTAGCTCTCCTACTTCTAACAGAGAAACAACTACTACCAGCACCACGAACACTTCTACTTGTACCACAGTCTGTGCAACTTCTACCACCACAACGAACTCTCCTACTTCTAACACAGAACATGCTACTCCAACACCACCACGAGGGCAAGTACTTCTACCACAGAATATACTACTCCTACCACCACCACGAGCGCTCATACACCTACCACAGACATTACTACTCCTAACACCACATTGAGGGCTCCTACTTCTACCACAGACACGACTACTAGTACAACGATCACGAGCGATCTTACTTCTACCACAGAATCAGCCACTCCTACTACCATCACCATTGCCACTACTTATACCTGAGACCCTGCTACACCTACCACCACCGCGAGAGCAACAACTTCTACCACAGGCCCTCCTACACCTCCGACCAACACAAGCGCACCAAATTCTACCACATTAACTACTACTACTATGAACACGTAGAGTGCTCCTACAGCTACCACAGTCACTAGTACTCCTACAACCACCATGAGTGCAATTACTTATAACACAGATACTACTACTCTTGCCACCACCACGAGCGCAAGTACATCTACCACAGACACTACTACTCCTGACATCAACATAAGTGCTTCAATTTCTACTACAGACTCTACTACTCGTACACCCACCACGAGCGCAACTACTTCTAACACAGACACTACTGCTGCTATCACAACCATGGCCCTCCTACTTCTACCAGATACCGTGCAACTACTAGCAGCAGGAATAGCACTCTTACTTCTTACACAGACAGTACTACTCTAACCACAACCACGAGCACTCCTACTTTTACCACAATACCTGCTACTGCTACCACCACCCCGAGCACAACTAATTCTCCCACAGACCGTGCAACTACTACCACCACCACTAGAGCTCCTACATCTACCACAGACGATAGTAATTCTACCACCAGCACTAGCACAACTACTTCTACCACCGAAACTACTACTCCTACCACCAGCACGATTGCAACTATTTCTACCACAGACCCTGCTCTTCTTACCACAACCACGAGAGCATCTACTTCTACCACAGGCCCTGCTACTACTACCACAACCATGAGCACTCCTAATTCTACCACAGACACTACTTCTCCTACCACCACCACGATGGCTCCTACTTCTACCACAGAATCAAATACTCCTACCACCACCACAAGCACTCCTGCTTCTACCACAGAAACTACTACTCCTACCACCTGCACGAGCTCTCCTGCTTCTACCACAATATCTACTACTCCTACCAAAAACACGAGTGCAAGTACTTCTACTACAGAAACTTATACTCCTACCAACAACAGGAGCTCTCCTACTTCTACCATAGAAACTACTACTCCTGCCACCATCACGAGCACTCCTACTTCTACCGCAGAATCAACTACTTCTTCCTCAACCAGGCACGCTCCTACTTCTAGCACATACACTACTACTCCTGCCACCACCACGAGCGCTCCTACTTATACCATAGACACTACTACTCTTACCAACACCACGAGTGCTCCTATTTCTATGAAAGAAACTACTACCCTACCACCACCATGAGTGATCCTACTTCTACCACAAAACCTGCTACCCCTTCCACCATCACGATACCACCTACTGCTACCACAGGCCCTTCTACACCTTCCACCAACATGAGTGATCCTACTTCTACCACAGAAACTACTACTCCTACCAATACCAACAGTGCTGCAACTTCTACCACTGAAACTATTACTCCTACCACCACCACGAGTGCAAATACATCTACCACAGACACTATTACTCTTAACTCCACCACAAGGGTTCCTATTTCTACCACAGACACTACTACTCCTGCCACCTCCACGAGCGCTTATACAACTATGAAACTCATTATTACTCCTACCACCCCCACGAGAACCACTGTTTCTAACACAGAAACTACTACTCCTACCACCACCACGAGAGCACCTACTTGTACAACAGACCCTGCTACACCTACCACCGCCACGAGAGCAACAACTTCTACCACAGGCCCTCCTACTCCTATGACCAACACAAGAGCACCAAATTCTACCACAGTAACTACTACTACTATGAACACGTAGAGTGCTCCTACAGCTACCACAGTCACTAGTACTCCTACCGCCACCATGAGTGCAATTACTTCTAACACAGATACTACTACTCTTACCACCACCACGAGCGCAAGTACATCTACCACAGACACTACTACTCCTAACACCAACATGAGTGCTTCAATTTCTACTACAGACTCTACTACTCCTACACCAACCACGAGCGCAACTACTTCTACCACAGACACTACTGCTGCTATCACAACCATGGCCCTCCTACTTCTACCAGATACCGTGCAACTACTACCAGCAGGAAAAGCGCTCTTACTTCTAACACAGACAGTACTACTCTAACCACGAACACGAGCACTCCTACTTCTACCACAATACCTGCTACTCCTACCACCACCCCGAGCACAACTAAGTCTACCACAGACCGTGCAACTACTACCACCACCACTAGAGCTCCTACATCTACCACAGACGACAGTTATTCTACCACCAGCACTAGCGCACCTACTTATACCACCGAAACCACTACTCCTAGCACCACCGCGATTGCAACCACTTCTACCACAGACCCTGCTATCCTTACCACAACCACGAGAACATCTACTTCTACCACAGGCCCTGCTACTACTACCACAACCATGAGCACTCCTAATTCTACCACAGACACTACATCTCCTACCACCACCACGATGGCTCCTACTTCTACCACAGAATCAAATACTCCTACCACCACCACAAGCGCTCCTGCTTCTACCACAGAAACTACTACTTCTACCACCAGCACGAGTGCAAGTACTTCTAATACAGAAACTAATACTCCTACCAACAACAAGAGCACTCCTACTTCTACCATTGAAACTACTACTCCTGCCACCGTCACGAGCAGTCCTACATCTACCGCAGAATCTACTACTCCTACCTCAATCACGAGCACTGCTACTTCTAGCACATACACTACTACTCCTGCCACCACCACGAGCGCTCCTACTTCTACCACAGACACTACTACTCTTACCAACACCACGAGCACTCCTATTTCTATGAAAGAAACTACTACCCTACCACCACCATGAGCGATCCTACTTCTACCACAAAACCTGCTACACCTTCCACCATCACGAGACCACCTACTGCTACCACAGGCCCTTCTACACTTTCCACCAACATGAGTGATCCTACTTCTACCACAGAAACTACTACTCCTACCAATACCAACAGTGCTCCTACTTCTACCACAGACACTACTACTCCCAGCACCTCCACGAGCACTCCTACATCTACCACAGACACAACTACTCCTATCAACACAACGAGCACTCCTACTTCTACCAAGGAAACTATTACCCTACCACCACCATGAGCGCTCCTAATTCTACCACAGAACATGCAACTACAAACACCACCACAGGCGGTACTACTTCTAGCACAAAACCTGCTACTCCTACCACCACCACGAGTGCAACTACTTGTACCACAAACATGCTACTCCTTCCAACACTATGAAAGCACCTACTTCTACCACAGGCCCTGCTACTACTACCTCCATCACGAGCGATCATACTTCTACCACAGAAAATACTACTCCTACCACCAAGAGTGCTCCTACTTCTACCACAGAAACTACTAGTTCTCCCACCACCACGAGTGCAACTACTTCTACCACAGACACTACTCTTCCTACCACCAGAACGAGAGCCACTACTTCTACCCTAGAAACTACTACTACCACAAACACCATGAGTGCTCCTTCTTCTACCACAAAACCTGTTACACCTACCACCACCACGAGCGATCCTACTTCTACCACAGACACTACTACACCTACCACCACCACGAGCAATCCTACTTCTACCACAGAATCAACTACTCCTAACACCATCACGAGCGCTCCTGCTTCTACCACAGAAACTACTACTTTTACCACCAGCACGAGTGCAACAACTCCTACTACAGACACTAATACACCTACAACCAGGACGAGTGTTCCTACTTCTACCACAGTCACTACTACTCTCACCAACACCACAAGCGCTCCTACTTCTACCACAGACAGTACTACTCCTACCACCACCATGTGCGCTACTACCTCTAACAAAGTATCTAGTACTCTGAACACCACCACGAGCTCTCCTACTTCTACCAGAGAAACCAATACTACCAAGACCATGAGCGCTCCTAATACTTCCACAGACTGTGCAACTCCTACCACCACCAAGTGTGCTCCTACTTCAAACACAGACCATGCTTCTCCTAACACCAACACGAGCAAAACTACTTCTAACAGCGACCCTGTTACTCGTACCACTACCATGAGAGCACCTACTTCTACCACAGGCACTGCAACTGCTTCCACCACAATGAGCGCTCCTAATTCAACCACAGAAATTAAACACCCACCAGCACCACGAGCGCCCCTACTTCTACTACAGACACTAGTACTCCTACCACCACCAGGAACGCTCCTACTTCTACCACAGGAACTACTACTAATACCACGGGAACGGGCACAAAATCTTCTACCACAGACAGTACTCTTCCTACCACCACCACGAGCTCTCCTATTTCTACCACAGACAATACTACTCCTAACTCCACCACGAGCAAAAGTACTTCTAGCACAGAAACGACTACTCCTACCACCACCACGAGTGCAACTACTACTACCGCTGACACTACTACTCCTACCACCACCATGAGTGCACATATTTCTACAAAAGACATTACTACTCCTACCAACCCCACGATCACCAGTCCGTCTACCACAGAAACTACTACTCCTACCACCGCCACAAGAGCACCTGCTTGTACCACAGACCCTGTTACTCCTACCACCACCAAGAGCACTCCTACTTCTACCACAGAAACTACTACTCCAACCACCACAACGAACACTCCTACTTCTACTGCAGAAACTACTGCTCCTAAAACCACCACGAGCGAACTACATCTACCAGAGATACTACTACTCCTAACACCACCACGAGCGCTCCTACTTCCATCACAGACACTATTACTCCAAGTAGCACCACGAGCGCTCCTCCTTCTACCACAGACACTACTCCTCCTACCAACACAACGAGCATTCCTACTTCTATCAAAGAAACTACTACCCTACCAACACCATGAGCATTCCAACTTCTACCACAGAACATGCAACTCCAACCACCACCACAAGCGTTACTACTTCTACCACAAAACCTGCTTCTCCTACCACCACTGCGAGTGGATCTACTTGTACCGCAAAACCTTCTACACCTACCACCACAACGAGAGCACCTACTTCTACCACAGGCCCTGCTACCTCTACTTCCATCACGAGCGATCCTATTTCTACAACAGAAACTACTACTCCTACCAACAGGAAGAGAGCTCCTACTTCTGCTACAGAAACTACTATTCCTACCACCACCACGAACGCAACTACTTCTACCACAGAAACTACTACTCCTACCACCACAGCGAGAGCCCCTAATTCTACCCCAGAAACTACTACTACCACAACCAGCACAAGCGCTCCCATATTTTCCACAGAACCTGCTACTCCTACCACCATCACGAGCGAAACTACTTCTACCACAGACACGACTATTCCCACCACCACCACGAGCACTCCTACTTCTACCGCAGATAGTACTACTCCTTCCAGCACCACGAGCGCTCCAATTTCTCCCAAAAAATCTACTACTCCTACCATCACCACTAGCTCTCCTACTTCTAACAGAGAAACAACTACTACCAGCACCACGAACACTTCTACTTGTACCACAGTCTGTGCAACTTCTACCACCACAACGAACTCTCCTACTTCTAACACAGAACATGCTACTCCAACACCACCACGAGGGCAAGTACTTCTACCACAGAATATACTACTCCTACCACCACCACGAGCGCTCATACACCTACCACAGACATTACTACTCCTAACACCACATTGAGGGCTCCTACTTCTACCACAGACACGACTACTAGTACAACGATCACGAGCGATCTTACTTCTACCACAGAATCAGCCACTCCTACTACCATCACCATTGCCACTACTTATACCTGAGACCCTGCTACACCTACCACCACCGCGAGAGCAACAACTTCTACCACAGGCCCTCCTACACCTCCGACCAACACAAGCGCACCAAATTCTACCACATTAACTACTACTACTATGAACACGTAGAGTGCTCCTACAGCTACCACAGTCACTAGTACTCCTACAACCACCATGAGTGCAATTACTTATAACACAGATACTACTACTCTTGCCACCACCACGAGCGCAAGTACATCTACCACAGACACTACTACTCCTGACATCAACATAAGTGCTTCAATTTCTACTACAGACTCTACTACTCGTACACCCACCACGAGCGCAACTACTTCTAACACAGACACTACTGCTGCTATCACAACCATGGCCCTCCTACTTCTACCAGATACCGTGCAACTACTAGCAGCAGGAATAGCACTCTTACTTCTTACACAGACAGTACTACTCTAACCACAACCACGAGCACTCCTACTTTTACCACAATACCTGCTACTGCTACCACCACCCCGAGCACAACTAATTCTCCCACAGACCGTGCAACTACTACCACCACCACTAGAGCTCCTACATCTACCACAGACGATAGTAATTCTACCACCAGCACTAGCACAACTACTTCTACCACCGAAACTACTACTCCTACCACCAGCACGATTGCAACTATTTCTACCACAGACCCTGCTCTTCTTACCACAACCACGAGAGCATCTACTTCTACCACAGGCCCTGCTACTACTACCACAACCATGAGCACTCCTAATTCTACCACAGACACTACTTCTCCTACCACCACCACGATGGCTCCTACTTCTACCACAGAATCAAATACTCCTACCACCACCACAAGCACTCCTGCTTCTACCACAGAAACTACTACTCCTACCACCTGCACGAGCTCTCCTGCTTCTACCACAATATCTACTACTCCTACCAAAAACACGAGTGCAAGTACTTCTACTACAGAAACTTATACTCCTACCAACAACAGGAGCTCTCCTACTTCTACCATAGAAACTACTACTCCTGCCACCATCACGAGCACTCCTACTTCTACCGCAGAATCAACTACTTCTTCCTCAACCAGGCACGCTCCTACTTCTAGCACATACACTACTACTCCTGCCACCACCACGAGCGCTCCTACTTATACCATAGACACTACTACTCTTACCAACACCACGAGTGCTCCTATTTCTATGAAAGAAACTACTACCCTACCACCACCATGAGTGATCCTACTTCTACCACAAAACCTGCTACCCCTTCCACCATCACGATACCACCTACTGCTACCACAGGCCCTTCTACACCTTCCACCAACATGAGTGATCCTACTTCTACCACAGAAACTACTACTCCTACCAATACCAACAGTGCTGCAACTTCTACCACTGAAACTATTACTCCTACCACCACCACGAGTGCAAATACATCTACCACAGACACTATTACTCTTAACTCCACCACAAGGGTTCCTATTTCTACCACAGACACTACTACTCCTGCCACCTCCACGAGCGCTTATACAACTATGAAAGTCATTATTACTCCTACCACCCCCACGAGAACCACTGTTTCTAACACAGAAACTACTACTCCTACCACCACCACGAGAGCACCTACTTGTACAACAGACCCTGCTACACCTACCACCGCCACGAGAGCAACAACTTCTACCACAGGCCCTCCTACTCCTATGACCAACACAAGAGCACCAAATTCTACCACAGTAACTACTACTACTATGAACACGTAGAGTGCTCCTACAGCTACCACAGTCACTAGTACTCCTACCGCCACCATGAGTGCAATTACTTCTAACACAGATACTACTACTCTTACCACCACCACGAGCGCAAGTACATCTACCAGAGACACTACTACTCCTAACACCAACATGAGTGCTTCAATTTCTACTACAGACTCTACTACTCCTACACCAACCACGAGCGCAACTACTTCTACCACAGACACTACTGCTGCTATCACAACCATGGCCCTCCTACTTCTACCAGATACCATGCAACTACTACCAGCAGGAAAAGCGCTCTTACTTCTAACACAGACAGTACTACTCTAACCACGAACACGAGCACTCCTACTTCTACCACAATACCTGCTACTCCTACCACCACCCCGAGCACAACTAATTCTACCACAGACCGTGCAACTACTACCACCACCACTAGAGCTCCTACATCTACCACAGACGACAGTTATTCTACCACCAGCACTAGCGCACCTACTTCTACCACCGAAACCACTACTCCTAGCACCACCGCGATTGCAACCACTTCTACCACAGACCCTGCTATCCTTACCACAACCACGAGAACATCTACTTCTACCACAGGCCCTGCTACTACTACCACAACCATGAGCACTCCTAATTCTACCACAGACACTACATCTCCTACCACCACCACGATGGCTCCTACTTCTACCACAGAATCAAATACTCCTACCACCACCACAAGCGCTCCTGCTTCTACCACAGAAACTACTACTTCTACCACCAGCACGAGTGCAAGTACTTCTAATACAGAAACTAATACTCCTACCAACAACAAGAGCGCTCCTACTTCTACCATTGAAACTACTACTCCTGCCACCGTCACGAGCAGTCCTACATCTACCGCAGAATCTACTACTCCTACCTCAATCACGAGCACTGCTACTTCTAGCACATACACTACTACTCCTGCCACCACCACGAGCGCTCCTACTTCTACCACAGACACTACTACTCTTACCAACACCACGAGCACTCCTATTTCTATGAAAGAAACTACTACCCTACCACCACCATGAGCGATCCTACTTCTACCACAAAACCTGCTACACCTTCCACCATCACGAGACCACCTACTGCTACCACAGGCCCTTCTACACTTTCCACCAACATGAGTGATCCTACTTCTACCACAGAAACTACTACTCCTACCAATACCAACAGTGCTCCTACTTCTACCACAGACACTACTACTCTCAGCACCTCCACGAGCACTCCTACATCTACCACAGACACAACTACTCCTATCAACACAACGAGCACTCCTACTTCTACCAAGGAAACTATTACCCTACCACCACCATGAGCGCTCCTAATTCTACCACAGAACATGCAACTACAAACACCACCACAGGCGGTACTACTTCTAGCACAAAACCTGCTACTCCTACCACCACCACGAGTGCAACTACTTGTACCACAAACATGCTACTCCTTCCAACACTATGAAAGCACCTACTTCTACCACAGGCCCTGCTACTACTACCTCCATCACGAGCGATCATACTTCTACCACAGAAAATACTACTCCTACCACCAAGAGTGCTCCTACTTCTACCACAGAAACTACTAGTTCTCCCACCACCACGAGTGCAACTACTTCTACCACAGACACTACTCTTCCTACCACCAGAACGAGAGCCACTACTTCTACCTTAGAAACTACTACTACCACAAACACCATGAGTGCTCCTTCTTCTACCACAAAACCTGTTACACCTACCACCACCACGAGCGATCCTACTTCTACCACAGACACTACTACACCTACCACCACCACGAGCAATCCTACTTCTACCACAGAATCAACTACTCCTAACACCATCACGAGCGCTCCTGCTTCTACCACAGAAACTACTACTTTTACCACCAGCACGAGTGCAACAACTCCTACTACAGACACTAATACACCTACAACCAGGACGAGTGTTCCTACTTCTACCACAGTCACTACTACTCTCACCAACACCACAAGCGCTCCTACTTCTACCACAGACAGTACTACTCCTACCAACACCATGTGCGCTACTACCTCTAACAAAGTATCTAGTACTCTGAACACCACCACGAGCTCTCCTACTTCTACCAGAGAAACCAATACTACCAAGACCATGAGCGCTCCTAATACTTCCACAGACTGTGCAACTCCTACCACCACCAAGTGTGCTCCTACTTCAAACACAGACCATGCTTCTCCTAACACCAACACGAGCAAAACTACTTCTAACAGCGACCCTGTTACTCGTACCACTACCATGAGAGCACCTACTTCTACCACAGGCACTGCAACTGCTTCCACCACAATGAGCGCTCCTAATTCAACCACAGAAATTAAACACCCAACAGCACCACGAGCGCCCCTACTTCTACTACAGACACTAGTACTCCTACCACCACCAGGAACGCTCCTACTTCTACCACAGGAACTACTACTAATACCACGGGAACGGGCACAAAATCTTCTACCACAGACAGTACTCTTCCTACCACCACCACGAGCTCTCCTATTTCTACCACAGACAATACTACTCCTAACTCCACCACGAGCAAAAGTACTTCTAGCACAGAAACGACTACTCCTACCACCACCACGAGTGCAACTACTACTACCACTGACACTACTACTCCTACCACCACCATGAGTGCACATATTTCTACAAAAGACATTACTACTCCTACCAACCCCACGATCACCAGTCCGTCTACCACAGAAACTACTACTCCTACCACCGCCACAAGAGCACCTACTTGTACCACAGACCCTGTTACTCCTACCACCACCAAGAGCACTCCTACTTCTACCACAGAAACTACTACTCCAACCACCACAACGAACACTCCTACTTCTACTGCAGAAACTACTGCTCCTAAAACCACCACGAGCGAACTACATCTACCAGAGATACTACTACTCCTAACACCACCACGAGCGCTCCTACTTCCATCACAGACACTATTACTCCAAGTAGCACCACGAGCGCTCCTCCTTCTACCACAGACACTACTCCTCCTACCAACACAACGAGCATTCCTACTTCTATCAAAGAAACTACTACCCTACCAACACCATGAGCATTCCAACTTCTACCACAGAACATGCAACTCCAACCACCACCACAAGCGTTACTACTTCTACCACAAAACCTGCTTCTCCTACCACCACTGCGAGTGGATCTACTTGTACCGCAAAACCTTCTACACCTACCACCACAACGAGAGCACCTACTTCTACCACAGGCCCTGCTACCTCTACTTCCATCACGAGCGATCCTATTTCTACAACAGAAACTACTACTCCTACCAACAGGAAGAGAGCTCCTACTTCTGCTACAGAAACTACTATTCCTACCACCACCACGAACGCAACTACTTCTACCACAGAAACTACTACTCCTACCACCACAGCGAGAGCCCCTAATTCTACCCCAGAAACTACTACTACCACAACCAGCACAAGCGCTCCCATATTTTCCACAGAACCTGCTACTCCTACCACCATCACGAGCGAAACTACTTCTACCACAGACACGACTATTCCCACCACCACCACGAGCACTCCTACTTCTACCGCAGATAGTACTACTCCTTCCAGCACCACGAGCGCTCCAATTTCTCCCAAAAAATCTACTACTCCTACCATCACCACTAGCTCTCCTACTTCTAACAGAGAAACAACTACTACCAGCACCACGAACACTTCTACTTGTACCACAGTCTGTGCAACTTCTACCACCACAACGAACTCTCCTACTTCTAACACAGAACATGCTACTCCAACACCACCACGAGGGCAAGTACTTCTACCACAGAATATACTACTCCTACCACCACCACGAGCGCTCATACACCTACCACAGACATTACTACTCCTAACACCACATTGAGGGCTCCTACTTCTACCACAGACACGACTACTAGTACAACGATCACGAGCGATCTTACTTCTACCACAGAATCAGCCACTCCTACTACCATCACCATTGCCACTACTTATACCTGAGACCCTGCTACACCTACCACCACCGCGAGAGCAACAACTTCTACCACAGGCCCTCCTACACCTCCGACCAACACAAGCGCACCAAATTCTACCACATTAACTACTACTACTATGAACACGTAGAGTGCTCCTACAGCTACCACAGTCACTAGTACTCCTACAACCACCATGAGTGCAATTACTTATAACACAGATACTACTACTCTTGCCACCACCACGAGCGCAAGTACATCTACCACAGACACTACTACTCCTGACATCAACATAAGTGCTTCAATTTCTACTACAGACTCTACTACTCGTACACCCACCACGAGCGCAACTACTTCTAACACAGACACTACTGCTGCTATCACAACCATGGCCCTCCTACTTCTACCAGATACCGTGCAACTACTAGCAGCAGGAATAGCACTCTTACTTCTTACACAGACAGTACTACTCTAACCACAACCACGAGCACTCCTACTTTTACCACAATACCTGCTACTGCTACCACCACCCCGAGCACAACTAATTCTCCCACAGACCGTGCAACTACTACCACCACCACTAGAGCTCCTACATCTACCACAGACGATAGTAATTCTACCACCAGCACTAGCACAACTACTTCTACCACCGAAACTACTACTCCTACCACCAGCACGATTGCAACTATTTCTACCACAGACCCTGCTCTTCTTACCACAACCACGAGAGCATCTACTTCTACCACAGGCCCTGCTACTACTACCACAACCATGAGCACTCCTAATTCTACCACAGACACTACTTCTCCTACCACCACCACGATGGCTCCTACTTCTATCACAGAATCAAATACTCCTACCACCACCACAAGCACTCCTGCTTCTACCAGAGAAACTACTACTCCTACCACCTGCACGAGCTCTCCTGCTTCTACCACAATATCTACTACTCCTACCAAAAACACGAGTGCAAGTACTTCTACTACAGAAACTTATACTCCTACCAACAACAGGAGCTCTCCTACTTCTACCATAGAAACTACTACTCCTGCCACCATCACGAGCACTCCTACTTCTACCGCAGAATCAACTACTTCTTCCTCAACCAGGCACGCTCCTACTTCTAGCACATACACTACTACTCCTGCCACCACCACGAGCGCTCCTACTTATACCATAGACACTACTACTCTTACCAACACCACGAGTGCTCCTATTTCTATGAAAGAAACTACTACCCTACCACCACCATGAGTGATCCTACTTCTACCACAAAACCTGCTACCCCTTCCACCATCACGATACCACCTACTGCTACCACAGGCCCTTCTACACCTTCCACCAACATGAGTGATCCTACTTCTACCACAGAAACTACTACTCCTACCAATACCAACAGTGCTGCAACTTCTACCACTGAAACTATTACTCCTACCACCACCACGAGTGCAAATACATCTACCACAGACACTATTACTCTTAACTCCACCACAAGGGTTCCTATTTCTACCACAGACACTACTACTCCTGCCACCTCCACGAGCGCTTATACAACTATGAAAGTCATTATTACTCCTACCACCCCCACGAGAACCACTGTTTCTAACACAGAAACTACTACTCCTACCACCACCACGAGAGCACCTACTTGTACAACAGACCCTGCTACACCTACCACCGCCACGAGAGCAACAACTTCTACCACAGGCCCTCCTACTCCTATGACCAACACAAGAGCACCAAATTCTACCACAGTAACTACTACTACTATGAACACGTAGAGTGCTCCTACAGCTACCACAGTCACTAGTACTCCTACCGCCACCATGAGTGCAATTACTTCTAACACAGATACTACTACTCTTACCACCATCACGAGCGCAAGTACATCTACCACAGACACTACTACTCCTAACACCAACATGAGTGCTTCAATTTCTACTACAGACTCTACTACTCCTACACCAACCACGAGCGCAACTACTTCTACCACAGACACTACTGCTGCTATCACAACCATGGCCCTCCTACTTCTACCAGATACCATGCAACTACTACCAGCAGGAAAAGCGCTCTTACTTCTAACACAGACAGTACTACTCTAACCACGAACACGAGCACTCCTACTTCTACCACAATACCTGCTACTCCTACCACCACCCCGAGCACAACTAAGTCTACCACAGACCGTGCAACTACTACCACCACCACTAGAGCTCCTACATCTACCACAGACGACAGTTATTCTACCACCAGCACTAGCGCACCTACTTCTACCACCGAAACCACTACTCCTAGCACCACCGCGATTGCAACCACTTCTACCACAGACCCTGCTATCCTTACCACAACCACGAGAACATCTACTTCTACCACAGGCCCTGCTACTACTACCACAACCATGAGCACTCCTAATTCTACCACAGACACTACATCTCCTACCACCACCACGATGGCTCCTACTTCTACCACAGAATCAAATACTCCTACCACCACCACAAGCGCTCCTGCTTCTACCACAGAAACTACTACTTCTACCACCAGCACGAGTGCAAGTACTTCTAATACAGAAACTAATACTCCTACCAACAACAAGAGCGCTCCTACTTCTACCATTGAAACTACTACTCCTGCCACCGTCACGAGCAGTCCTACATCTACCGCAGAATCTACTACTCCTACCTCAATCACGAGCACTGCTACTTCTAGCACATACACTACTACTCCTGCCACCACCACGAGCGCTCCTACTTCTACCACAGACACTACTACTCTTACCAACACCACGAGCACTCCTATTTCTATGAAAGAAACTACTACCCTACCACCACCATGAGCGATCCTACTTCTACCACAAAACCTGCTACACCTTCCACCATCACGAGACCACCTACTGCTACCACAGGCCCTTCTACACTTTCCACCAACATGAGTGATCCTACTTCTACCACAGAAACTACTACTCCTACCAATACCAACAGTGCTCCTACTTCTACCACAGACACTACTACTCTCAGCACCTCCACGAGCACTCCTACATCTACCACAGACACAACTACTCCTATCAACACAACGAGCACTCCTACTTCTACCAAGGAAACTATTACCCTACCACCACCATGAGCGCTCCTAATTCTACCACAGAACATGCAACTACAAACACCACCACAGGCGGTACTACTTCTAGCACAAAACCTGCTACTCCTACCACCACCACGAGTGCAACTACTTGTACCACAAACATGCTACTCCTTCCAACACTATGAAAGCACCTACTTCTACCACAGGCCCTGCTACTACTACCTCCATCACGAGCGATCATACTTCTACCACAGAAAATACTACTCCTACCACCAAGAGTGCTCCTACTTCTACCACAGAAACTACTAGTTCTCCCACCACCACGAGTGCAACTACTTCTACCACAGACACTACTCTTCCTACCACCAGAACGAGAGCCACTACTTCTACCTTAGAAACTACTACTACCACAAACACCATGAGTGCTCCTTCTTCTACCACAAAACCTGTTACACCTACCACCACCACGAGCGATCCTACTTCTACCACAGACACTACTACACCTACCACCACCACGAGCAATCCTACTTCTACCACAGAATCAACTACTCCTAACACCATCACGAGCGCTCCTGCTTCTACCACAGAAACTACTACTTTTACCACCAGCACGAGTGCAACAACTCCTACTACAGACACTAATACACCTACAACCAGGACGAGTGTTCCTACTTCTACCACAGTCACTACTACTCTCACCAACACCACAAGCGCTCCTACTTCTACCACAGACAGTACTACTCCTACCAACACCATGTGCGCTACTACCTCTAACAAAGTATCTAGTACTCTGAACACCACCACGAGCTCTCCTACTTCTACCAGAGAAACCAATACTACCAAGACCATGAGCGCTCCTAATACTTCCACAGACTGTGCAACTCCTACCACCACCAAGTGTGCTCCTACTTCAAACACAGACCATGCTTCTCCTACCACCAACACGAGCAAAACTACTTCTAACAGCGACCCTGTTACTCGTACCACTACCATGAGAGCACCTACTTCTACCACAGGCACTGCAACTGCTTCCACCACAATGAGCGCTCCTAATTCAACCACAGAAATTAAACACCCAACAGCACCACGAGCGCCCCTACTTCTACTACAGACACTAGTACTCCTACCACCACCAGGAACGCTCCTACTTCTACCACAGGAACTACTACTAATACCACGGGAACGGGCACAAAATCTTCTACCACAGACAGTACTCTTCCTACCACCACCACGAGCTCTCCTATTTCTACCACAGACAATACTACTCCTAACTCCACCACGAGCAAAAGTACTTCTAGCACAGAAACGACTACTCCTACCACCACCACGAGTGCAACTACTACTACCACTGACACTACTACTCCTACCACCACCATGAGTGCACATATTTCTACAAAAGACATTACTACTCCTACCAACCCCACGATCACCAGTCCGTCTACCACAGAAACTACTACTCCTACCACCGCCACAAGAGCACCTACTTGTACCACAGACCCTGTTACTCCTACCACCACCAAGAGCACTCCTACTTCTACCACAGAAACTACTACTCCAACCACCACAACGAACACTCCTACTTCTACTGCAGAAACTACTGCTCCTAAAACCACCACGAGCGAACTACATCTACCAGAGATACTACTACTCCTAACACCACCACGAGCGCTCCTACTTCCATCACAGACACTATTACTCCAAGTAGCACCACGAGCGCTCCTCCTTCTACCACAGACACTACTCCTCCTACCAACACAACGAGCATTCCTACTTCTATCAAAGAAACTACTACCCTACCAACACCATGAGCATTCCAACTTCTACCACAGAACATGCAACTCCAACCACCACCACAAGCGTTACTACTTCTACCACAAAACCTGCTTCTCCTACCACCACTGCGAGTGGATCTACTTGTACCGCAAAACCTTCTACACCTACCACCACAACGAGAGCACCTACTTCTACCACAGGCCCTGCTACCTCTACTTCCATCACGAGCGATCCTATTTCTACAACAGAAACTACTACTCCTACCAACAGGAAGAGAGCTCCTACTTCTGCTACAGAAACTACTATTCCTACCACCACCACGAACGCAACTACTTCTACCACAGAAACTACTACTCCTACCACCACAGCGAGAGCCCCTAATTCTACCCCAGAAACTACTACTACCACAACCAGCACAAGCGCTCCCATATTTTCCACAGAACCTGCTACTCCTACCACCATCACGAGCGAAACTACTTCTACCACAGACACGACTATTCCCACCACCACCACGAGCACTCCTACTTCTACCGCAGATAGTACTACTCCTTCCAGCACCACGAGCGCTCCAATTTCTCCCAAAAAATCTACTACTCCTACCATCACCACTAGCTCTCCTACTTCTAACAGAGAAACAACTACTACCAGCACCACGAACACTTCTACTTGTACCACAGTCTGTGCAACTTCTACCACCACAACGAACTCTCCTACTTCTAACACAGAACATGCTACTCCAACACCACCACGAGGGCAAGTACTTCTACCACAGAATATACTACTCCTACCACCACCACGAGCGCTCATACACCTACCACAGACATTACTACTCCTAACACCACATTGAGGGCTCCTACTTCTACCACAGACACGACTACTAGTACAACGATCACGAGCGATCTTACTTCTACCACAGAATCAGCCACTCCTACTACCATCACCATTGCCACTACTTATACCTGAGACCCTGCTACACCTACCACCACCGCGAGAGCAACAACTTCTACCACAGGCCCTCCTACACCTCCGACCAACACAAGCGCACCAAATTCTACCACATTAACTACTACTACTATGAACACGTAGAGTGCTCCTACAGCTACCACAGTCACTAGTACTCCTACAACCACCATGAGTGCAATTACTTATAACACAGATACTACTACTCTTGCCACCACCACGAGCGCAAGTACATCTACCACAGACACTACTACTCCTGACATCAACATAAGTGCTTCAATTTCTACTACAGACTCTACTACTCGTACACCCACCACGAGCGCAACTACTTCTAACACAGACACTACTGCTGCTATCACAACCATGGCCCTCCTACTTCTACCAGATACCGTGCAACTACTAGCAGCAGGAATAGCACTCTTACTTCTTACACAGACAGTACTACTCTAACCACAACCACGAGCACTCCTACTTTTACCACAATACCTGCTACTGCTACCACCACCCCGAGCACAACTAATTCTCCCACAGACCGTGCAACTACTACCACCACCACTAGAGCTCCTACATCTACCACAGACGATAGTAATTCTACCACCAGCACTAGCACAACTACTTCTACCACCGAAACTACTACTCCTACCACCAGCACGATTGCAACTATTTCTACCACAGACCCTGCTCTTCTTACCACAACCACGAGAGCATCTACTTCTACCACAGGCCCTGCTACTACTACCACAACCATGAGCACTCCTAATTCTACCACAGACACTACTTCTCCTACCACCACCACGATGGCTCCTACTTCTACCACAGAATCAAATACTCCTACCACCACCACAAGCACTCCTGCTTCTACCACAGAAACTACTACTCCTACCACCTGCACGAGCTCTCCTGCTTCTACCACAATATCTACTACTCCTACCAAAAACACGAGTGCAAGTACTTCTACTACAGAAACTTATACTCCTACCAACAACAGGAGCTCTCCTACTTCTACCATAGAAACTACTACTCCTGCCACCATCACGAGCACTCCTACTTCTACCGCAGAATCAACTACTTCTTCCTCAACCAGGCACGCTCCTACTTCTAGCACATACACTACTACTCCTGCCACCACCACGAGCGCTCCTACTTATACCATAGACACTACTACTCTTACCAACACCACGAGTGCTCCTATTTCTATGAAAGAAACTACTACCCTACCACCACCATGAGTGATCCTACTTCTACCACAAAACCTGCTACCCCTTCCACCATCACGATACCACCTACTGCTACCACAGGCCCTTCTACACCTTCCACCAACATGAGTGATCCTACTTCTACCACAGAAACTACTACTCCTACCAATACCAACAGTGCTGCAACTTCTACCACTGAAACTATTACTCCTACCACCACCACGAGTGCAAATACATCTACCACAGACACTATTACTCTTAACTCCACCACAAGGGTTCCTATTTCTACCACAGACACTACTACTCCTGCCACCTCCACGAGCGCTTATACAACTATGAAACTCATTATTACTCCTACCACCCCCACGAGAACCACTGTTTCTAACACAGAAACTACTACTCCTACCACCACCACGAGAGCACCTAGTTGTACAACAGACCCTGCTACACCTACCACCGCCACGAGAGCAACAACTTCTACCACAGGCCCTCCTACTCCTATGACCAACACAAGAGCACCAAATTCTACCACAGTAACTACTACTACTATGAACACGTAGAGTGCTCCTACAGCTACCACAGTCACTAGTACTCCTACCGCCACCATGAGTGCAATTACTTCTAACACAGATACTACTACTCTTACCACCACCACGAGCGCAAGTACATCTACCACAGACACTACTACTCCTAACACCAACATGAGTGCTTCAATTTCTACTACAGACTCTACTACTCCTACACCAACCACGAGCGCAACTACTTCTACCACAGACACTACTGCTGCTATCACAACCATGGCCCTCCTACTTCTACCAGATACCGTGCAACTACTACCAGCAGGAAAAGCGCTCTTACTTCTAACACAGACAGTACTACTCTAACCACGAACACGAGCACTCCTACTTCTACCACAATACCTGCTACTCCTACCACCACCCCGAGCACAACTAATTCTACCACAGACCGTGCAACTACTACCACCACCACTAGAGCTCCTACATCTACCACAGACGACAGTTATTCTACCACCAGCACTAGCGCACCTACTTATACCACCGAAACCACTACTCCTAGCACCACCGCGATTGCAACCACTTCTACCACAGACCCTGCTATCCTTACCACAACCACGAGAACATCTACTTCTACCACAGGCCCTGCTACTACTACCACAACCATGAGCACTCCTAATTCTACCACAGACACTACATCTCCTACCACCACCACGATGGCTCCTACTTCTACCACAGAATCAAATACTCCTACCACCACCACAAGCGCTCCTGCTTCTACCACAGAAACCACTACTTCTACCACCAGCACGAGTGCAAGTACTTCTAATACAGAAACTAATACTCCTACCAACAACAAGAGCACTCCTACTTCTACCATTGAAACTACTACTCCTGCCACCGTCACGAGCAGTCCTACATCTACCGCAGAATCTACTACTCCTACCTCAATCACGAGCACTGCTACTTCTAGCACATACACTACTACTCCTGCCACCACCACGAGCGCTCCTACTTCTACCACAGACACTACTACTCTTACCAACACCACGAGCACTCCTATTTCTATGAAAGAAACTACTACCCTACCACCACCATGAGCGATCCTACTTCTACCACAAAACCTGCTACACCTTCCACCATCACGAGACCACCTACTGCTACCACAGGCCCTTCTACACTTTCCACCAACATGAGTGATCCTACTTCTACCACAGAAACTACTACTCCTACCAATACCAACAGTGCTCCTACTTCTACCACAGACACTACTACTCCCAGCACCTCCACGAGCACTCCTACATCTACCACAGACACAACTACTCCTATCAACACAACGAGCACTCCTACTTCTACCAAGGAAACTATTACCCTACCACCACCATGAGCGCTCCTAATTCTACCACAGAACATGCAACTACAAACACCACCACAGGCGGTACTACTTCTAGCACAAAACCTGCTACTCCTACCACCACCACGAGTGCAACTACTTGTACCACAAACATGCTACTCCTTCCAACACTATGAAAGCACCTACTTCTACCACAGGCCCTGCTACTACTACCTCCATCACGAGCGATCATACTTCTACCACAGAAAATACTACTCCTACCACCAAGAGTGCTCCTACTTCTACCACAGAAACTACTAGTTCTCCCACCACCACGAGTGCAACTACTTCTACCACAGACACTACTCTTCCTACCACCAGAACGAGAGCCACTACTTCTACCCTAGAAACTACTACTACCACAAACACCATGAGTGCTCCTTCTTCTACCACAAAACCTGTTACACCTACCACCACCACGAGCGATCCTACTTCTACCACAGACACTACTACACCTACCACCACCACGAGCAATCCTACTTCTACCACAGAATCAACTACTCCTAACACCATCACGAGCGCTCCTGCTTCTACCACAGAAACTACTACTTTTACCACCAGCACGAGTGCAACAACTCCTACTACAGACACTAATACACCTACAACCAGGACGAGTGTTCCTACTTCTACCACAGTCACTACTACTCTCACCAACACCACAAGCGCTCCTACTTCTACCACAGACAGTACTACTCCTACCACCACCATGTGCGCTACTACCTCTAACAAAGTATCTAGTACTCTGAACACCACCACGAGCTCTCCTACTTCTACCAGAGAAACCAATACTACCAAGACCATGAGCGCTCCTAATACTTCCACAGACTGTGCAACTCCTACCACCACCAAGTGTGCTCCTACTTCAAACACAGACCATGCTTCTCCTAACACCAACACGAGCAAAACTACTTCTAACAGCGACCCTGTTACTCGTACCACTACCATGAGAGCACCTACTTCTACCACAGGCACTGCAACTGCTTCCACCACAATGAGCGCTCCTAATTCAACCACAGAAATTAAACACCCACCAGCACCACGAGCGCCCCTACTTCTACTACAGACACTAGTACTCCTACCACCACCAGGAACGCTCCTACTTCTACCACAGGAACTACTACTAATACCACGGGAACGGGCACAAAATCTTCTACCACAGACAGTACTCTTCCTACCACCACCACGAGCTCTCCTATTTCTACCACAGACAATACTACTCCTAACTCCACCACGAGCAAAAGTACTTCTAGCACAGAAACGACTACTCCTACCACCACCACGAGTGCAACTACTACTACCGCTGACACTACTACTCCTACCACCACCATGAGTGCACATATTTCTACAAAAGACATTACTACTCCTACCAACCCCACGATCACCAGTCCGTCTACCACAGAAACTACTACTCCTACCACCGCCACAAGAGCACCTGCTTGTACCACAGACCCTGTTACTCCTACCACCACCAAGAGCACTCCTACTTCTACCACAGAAACTACTACTCCAACCACCACAACGAACACTCCTACTTCTACTGCAGAAACTACTGCTCCTAAAACCACCACGAGCGAACTACATCTACCAGAGATACTACTACTCCTAACACCACCACGAGCGCTCCTACTTCCATCACAGACACTATTACTCCAAGTAGCACCACGAGCGCTCCTCCTTCTACCACAGACACTACTCCTCCTACCAACACAACGAGCATTCCTACTTCTATCAAAGAAACTACTACCCTACCAACACCATGAGCATTCCAACTTCTACCACAGAACATGCAACTCCAACCACCACCACAAGCGTTACTACTTCTACCACAAAACCTGCTTCTCCTACCACCACTGCGAGTGGATCTACTTGTACCGCAAAACCTTCTACACCTACCACCACAACGAGAGCACCTACTTCTACCACAGGCCCTGCTACCTCTACTTCCATCACGAGCGATCCTATTTCTACAACAGAAACTACTACTCCTACCAACAGGAAGAGAGCTCCTACTTCTGCTACAGAAACTACTATTCCTACCACCACCACGAACGCAACTACTTCTACCACAGAAACTACTACTCCTACCACCACAGCGAGAGCCCCTAATTCTACCCCAGAAACTACTACTACCACAACCAGCACAAGCGCTCCCATATTTTCCACAGAACCTGCTACTCCTACCACCATCACGAGCGAAACTACTTCTACCACAGACACGACTATTCCCACCACCACCACGAGCACTCCTACTTCTACCGCAGATAGTACTACTCCTTCCAGCACCACGAGCGCTCCAATTTCTCCCAAAAAATCTACTACTCCTACCATCACCACTAGCTCTCCTACTTCTAACAGAGAAACAACTACTACCAGCACCACGAACACTTCTACTTGTACCACAGTCTGTGCAACTTCTACCACCACAACGAACTCTCCTACTTCTAACACAGAACATGCTACTCCAACACCACCACGAGGGCAAGTACTTCTACCACAGAATATACTACTCCTACCACCACCACGAGCGCTCATACACCTACCACAGACATTACTACTCCTAACACCACATTGAGGGCTCCTACTTCTACCACAGACACGACTACTAGTACAACGATCACGAGCGATCTTACTTCTACCACAGAATCAGCCACTCCTACTACCATCACCATTGCCACTACTTATACCTGAGACCCTGCTACACCTACCACCACCGCGAGAGCAACAACTTCTACCACAGGCCCTCCTACACCTCCGACCAACACAAGCGCACCAAATTCTACCACATTAACTACTACTACTATGAACACGTAGAGTGCTCCTACAGCTACCACAGTCACTAGTACTCCTACAACCACCATGAGTGCAATTACTTATAACACAGATACTACTACTCTTGCCACCACCACGAGCGCAAGTACATCTACCACAGACACTACTACTCCTGACATCAACATAAGTGCTTCAATTTCTACTACAGACTCTACTACTCGTACACCCACCACGAGCGCAACTACTTCTAACACAGACACTACTGCTGCTATCACAACCATGGCCCTCCTACTTCTACCAGATACCGTGCAACTACTAGCAGCAGGAATAGCACTCTTACTTCTTACACAGACAGTACTACTCTAACCACAACCACGAGCACTCCTACTTTTACCACAATACCTGCTACTGCTACCACCACCCCGAGCACAACTAATTCTCCCACAGACCGTGCAACTACTACCACCACCACTAGAGCTCCTACATCTACCACAGACGATAGTAATTCTACCACCAGCACTAGCACAACTACTTCTACCACCGAAACTACTACTCCTACCACCAGCACGATTGCAACTATTTCTACCACAGACCCTGCTCTTCTTACCACAACCACGAGAGCATCTACTTCTACCACAGGCCCTGCTACTACTACCACAACCATGAGCACTCCTAATTCTACCACAGACACTACTTCTCCTACCACCACCACGATGGCTCCTACTTCTACCACAGAATCAAATACTCCTACCACCACCACAAGCACTCCTGCTTCTACCACAGAAACTACTACTCCTACCACCTGCACGAGCTCTCCTGCTTCTACCACAATATCTACTACTCCTACCAAAAACACGAGTGCAAGTACTTCTACTACAGAAACTTATACTCCTACCAACAACAGGAGCTCTCCTACTTCTACCATAGAAACTACTACTCCTGCCACCATCACGAGCACTCCTACTTCTACCGCAGAATCAACTACTTCTTCCTCAACCAGGCACGCTCCTACTTCTAGCACATACACTACTACTCCTGCCACCACCACGAGCGCTCCTACTTATACCATAGACACTACTACTCTTACCAACACCACGAGTGCTCCTATTTCTATGAAAGAAACTACTACCCTACCACCACCATGAGTGATCCTACTTCTACCACAAAACCTGCTACCCCTTCCACCATCACGATACCACCTACTGCTACCACAGGCCCTTCTACACCTTCCACCAACATGAGTGATCCTACTTCTACCACAGAAACTACTACTCCTACCAATACCAACAGTGCTGCAACTTCTACCACTGAAACTATTACTCCTACCACCACCACGAGTGCAAATACATCTACCACAGACACTATTACTCTTAACTCCACCACAAGGGTTCCTATTTCTACCACAGACACTACTACTCCTGCCACCTCCACGAGCGCTTATACAACTATGAAAGTCATTATTACTCCTACCACCCCCACGAGAACCACTGTTTCTAACACAGAAACTACTACTCCTACCACCACCACGAGAGCACCTACTTGTACAACAGACCCTGCTACACCTACCACCGCCACGAGAGCAACAACTTCTACCACAGGCCCTCCTACTCCTATGACCAACACAAGAGCACCAAATTCTACCACAGTAACTACTACTACTATGAACACGTAGAGTGCTCCTACAGCTACCACAGTCACTAGTACTCCTACCGCCACCATGAGTGCAATTACTTCTAACACAGATACTACTACTCTTACCACCACCACGAGCGCAAGTACATCTACCACAGACACTACTACTCCTAACACCAACATGAGTGCTTCAATTTCTACTACAGACTCTACTACTCCTACACCAACCACGAGCGCAACTACTTCTACCACAGACACTACTGCTGCTATCACAACCATGGCCCTCCTACTTCTACCAGATACCGTGCAACTACTACCAGCAGGAAAAGCGCTCTTACTTCTAACACAGACAGTACTACTCTAACCACGAACACGAGCACTCCTACTTCTACCACAATACCTGCTACTCCTACCACCACCCCGAGCACAACTAAGTCTACCACAGACCGTGCAACTACTACCACCACCACTAGAGCTCCTACATCTACCACAGACGACAGTTATTCTACCACCAGCACTAGCGCACCTACTTCTACCACCGAAACCACTACTCCTAGCACCACCGCGATTGCAACCACTTCTACCACAGACCCTGCTATCCTTACCACAACCACGAGAACATCTACTTCTACCACAGGCCCTGCTACTACTACCACAACCATGAGCACTCCTAATTCTACCACAGACACTACATCTCCTACCACCACCACGATGGCTCCTACTTCTACCACAGAATCAAATACTCCTACCACCACCACAAGCGCTCCTGCTTCTACCACAGAAACTACTACTTCTACCACCAGCACGAGTGCAAGTACTTCTAATACAGAAACTAATACTCCTACCAACAACAAGAGCGCTCCTACTTCTACCATTGAAACTACTACTCCTGCCACCGTCACGAGCAGTCCTACATCTACCGCAGAATCTACTACTCCTACCTCAATCACGAGCACTGCTACTTCTAGCACATACACTACTACTCCTGCCACCACCACGAGCGCTCCTACTTCTACCACAGACACTACTACTCTTACCAACACCACGAGCACTCCTATTTCTATGAAAGAAACTACTACCCTACCACCACCATGAGCGATCCTACTTCTACCACAAAACCTGCTACACCTTCCACCATCACGAGACCACCTACTGCTACCACAGGCCCTTCTACACTTTCCACCAACATGAGTGATCCTACTTCTACCACAGAAACTACTACTCCTACCAATACCAACAGTGCTCCTACTTCTACCACAGACACTACTACTCCCAGCACCTCCACGAGCACTCCTACATCTACCACAGACACAACTACTCCTATCAACACAACGAGCACTCCTACTTCTACCAAGGAAACTATTACCCTACCACCACCATGAGCGCTCCTAATTCTACCACAGAACATGCAACTACAAACACCACCACAGGCGGTACTACTTCTAGCACAAAACCTGCTACTCCTACCACCACCACGAGTGCAACTACTTGTACCACAAACATGCTACTCCTTCCAACACTATGAAAGCACCTACTTCTACCACAGACCCTGCTACTACTACCTCCATCACGAGCGATCATACTTCTACCACAGAAAATACTACTCCTACCACCAAGAGTGCTCCTACTTCTACCACAGAAACTACTAGTTCTCCCACCACCACGAGTGCAACTACTTCTACCACAGACACTACTCTTCCTACCACCAGAACGAGAGCCACTACTTCTACCCTAGAAACTACTACTACCACAAACACCATGAGTGCTCCTTCTTCTACCACAAAACCTGTTACACCTACCACCACCACGAGCGATCCTACTTCTACCACAGACACTACTACACCTACCACCACCACGAGCAATCCTACTTCTACCACAGAATCAACTACTCCTAACACCATCACGAGCGCTCCTGCTTCTACCACAGAAACTACTACTTTTACCACCAGCACGAGTGCAACAACTCCTACTACAGACACTAATACACCTACAACCAGGACGAGTGTTCCTACTTCTACCACAGTCACTACTACTCTCACCAACACCACAAGCGCTCCTACTTCTACCACAGACAGTACTACTCCTACCACCACCATGTGCGCTACTACCTCTAACAAAGTATCTAGTACTCTGAACACCACCACGAGCTCTCCTACTTCTACCAGAGAAACCAATACTACCAAGAACATGAGCGCTCCTAATACTTCCACAGACTGTGCAACTCCTACCACCACCAAGTGTGCTCCTACTTCAAACACAGACCATGCTTCTCCTAACACCAACACGAGCAAAACTACTTCTAACAGCGACCCTGTTACTCGTACCACTACCATGAGAGCACCTACTTCTACCACAGGCACTGCAACTGCTTCCACCACAATGAGCGCTCCTAATTCAACCACAGAAATTAAACACCCACCAGCACCACGAGCGCCCCTACTTCTACTACAGACACTAGTACTCCTACCACCACCAGGAACGCTCCTACTTCTACCACAGGAACTACTACTAATACCACGGGAACGGGCACAAATCTTCTACCACAGACAGTACTCTTCCTACCACCACCACGAGCTCTCCTATTTCTACCACAGACAATACTACTCCTAACTCCACCACGAGCAAAAGTACTTCTAGCACAGAAACGACTACTCCTACCACCACCACGAGTGCAACTACTACTACCGCTGACACTACTACTCCTACCACCACCATGAGTGCACATATTTCTACAAAAGACATTACTACTCCTACCAACCCCACGATCACCAGTCCGTCTACCACAGAAACTACTACTCCTACCACCGCCACAAGAGCACCTGCTTGTACCACAGACCCTGTTACTCCTACCACCACCAAGAGCACTCCTACTTCTACCACAGAAACTACTACTCCAACCACCACAACGAACACTCCTACTTCTACTGCAGAAACTACTGCTCCTAAAACCACCACGAGCGAACTACATCTACCAGAGATACTACTACTCCTAACACCACCACGAGCGCTCCTACTTCCATCACAGACACTATTACTCCAAGTAGCACCACGAGCGCTCCTCCTTCTACCACAGACACTACTCCTCCTACCAACACAACGAGCATTCCTACTTCTATCAAAGAAACTACTACCCTACCAACACCATGAGCATTCCAACTTCTACCACAGAACATGCAACTCCAACCACCACCACAAGCGTTACTACTTCTACCACAAAACCTGCTTCTCCTACCACCACTGCGAGTGGATCTACTTGTACCGCAAAACCTTCTACACCTACCACCACAACGAGAGCACCTACTTCTACCACAGGCCCTGCTACCTCTACTTCCATCACGAGCGATCCTATTTCTACAACAGAAACTACTACTCCTACCAACAGGAAGAGAGCTCCTACTTCTGCTACAGAAACTACTATTCCTACCACCACCACGAACGCAACTACTTCTACCACAGAAACTACTACTCCTACCACCACAGCGAGAGCCCCTAATTCTACCCCAGAAACTACTACTACCACAACCAGCACAAGCGCTCCCATATTTTCCACAGAACCTGCTACTCCTACCACCATCACGAGCGAAACTACTTCTACCACAGACACGACTATTCCCACCACCACCACGAGCACTCCTACTTCTACCGCAGATAGTACTACTCCTTCCAGCACCACGAGCGCTCCAATTTCTCCCAAAAAATCTACTACTCCTACCATCACCACTAGCTCTCCTACTTCTAACAGAGAAACAACTACTACCAGCACCACGAACACTTCTACTTGTACCACAGTCTGTGCAACTTCTACCACCACAACGAACTCTCCTACTTCTAACACAGAACATGCTACTCCAACACCACCACGAGGGCAAGTACTTCTACCACAGAATATACTACTCCTACCACCACCACGAGCGCTCATACACCTACCACAGACATTACTACTCCTAACACCACATTGAGGGCTCCTACTTCTACCACAGACACGACTACTAGTACAACGATCACGAGCGATCTTACTTCTACCACAGAATCAGCCACTCCTACTACCATCACCATTGCCACTACTTATACCTGAGACCCTGCTACACCTACCACCACCGCGAGAGCAACAACTTCTACCACAGGCCCTCCTACACCTCCGACCAACACAAGCGCACCAAATTCTACCACATTAACTACTACTACTATGAACACGTAGAGTGCTCCTACAGCTACCACAGTCACTAGTACTCCTACAACCACCATGAGTGCAATTACTTATAACACAGATACTACTACTCTTGCCACCACCACGAGCGCAAGTACATCTACCACAGACACTACTACTCCTGACATCAACATAAGTGCTTCAATTTCTACTACAGACTCTACTACTCGTACACCCACCACGAGCGCAACTACTTCTAACACAGACACTACTGCTGCTATCACAACCATGGCCCTCCTACTTCTACCAGATACCGTGCAACTACTAGCAGCAGGAATAGCACTCTTACTTCTTACACAGACAGTACTACTCTAACCACAACCACGAGCACTCCTACTTTTACCACAATACCTGCTACTGCTACCACCACCCCGAGCACAACTAATTCTCCCACAGACCGTGCAACTACTACCACCACCACTAGAGCTCCTACATCTACCACAGACGATAGTAATTCTACCACCAGCACTAGCACAACTACTTCTACCACCGAAACTACTACTCCTACCACCAGCACGATTGCAACTATTTCTACCACAGACCCTGCTCTTCTTACCACAACCACGAGAGCATCTACTTCTACCACAGGCCCTGCTACTACTACCACAACCATGAGCACTCCTAATTCTACCACAGACACTACTTCTCCTACCACCACCACGATGGCTCCTACTTCTACCACAGAATCAAATACTCCTACCACCACCACAAGCACTCCTGCTTCTACCACAGAAACTACTACTCCTACCACCTGCACGAGCTCTCCTGCTTCTACCACAATATCTACTACTCCTACCAAAAACACGAGTGCAAGTACTTCTACTACAGAAACTTATACTCCTACCAACAACAGGAGCTCTCCTACTTCTACCATAGAAACTACTACTCCTGCCACCATCACGAGCACTCCTACTTCTACCGCAGAATCAACTACTTCTTCCTCAACCAGGCACGCTCCTACTTCTAGCACATACACTACTACTCCTGCCACCACCACGAGCGCTCCTACTTATACCATAGACACTACTACTCTTACCAACACCACGAGTGCTCCTATTTCTATGAAAGAAACTACTACCCTACCACCACCATGAGTGATCCTACTTCTACCACAAAACCTGCTACCCCTTCCACCATCACGATACCACCTACTGCTACCACAGGCCCTTCTACACCTTCCACCAACATGAGTGATCCTACTTCTACCACAGAAACTACTACTCCTACCAATACCAACAGTGCTGCAACTTCTACCACTGAAACTATTACTCCTACCACCACCACGAGTGCAAATACATCTACCACAGACACTATTACTCTTAACTCCACCACAAGGGTTCCTATTTCTACCACAGACACTACTACTCCTGCCACCTCCACGAGCGCTTATACAACTATGAAACTCATTATTACTCCTACCACCCCCACGAGAACCACTGTTTCTAACACAGAAACTACTACTCCTACCACCACCACGAGAGCACCTAGTTGTACAACAGACCCTGCTACACCTACCACCGCCACGAGAGCAACAACTTCTACCACAGGCCCTCCTACTCCTATGACCAACACAAGAGCACCAAATTCTACCACAGTAACTACTACTACTATGAACACGTAGAGTGCTCCTACAGCTACCACAGTCACTAGTACTCCTACCGCCACCATGAGTGCAATTACTTCTAACACAGATACTACTACTCTTACCACCACCACGAGCGCAAGTACATCTACCACAGACACTACTACTCCTAACACCAACATGAGTGCTTCAATTTCTACTACAGACTCTACTACTCCTACACCAACCACGAGCGCAACTACTTCTACCACAGACACTACTGCTGCTATCACAACCATGGCCCTCCTACTTCTACCAGATACCGTGCAACTACTACCAGCAGGAAAAGCGCTCTTACTTCTAACACAGACAGTACTACTCTAACCACGAACACGAGCACTCCTACTTCTACCACAATACCTGCTACTCCTACCACCACCCCGAGCACAACTAAGTCTACCACAGACCGTGCAACTACTACCACCACCACTAGAGCTCCTACATCTACCACAGACGACAGTTATTCTACCACCAGCACTAGCGCACCTACTTCTACCACCGAAACCACTACTCCTAGCACCACCGCGATTGCAACCACTTCTACCACAGACCCTGCTATCCTTACCACAACCACGAGAACATCTACTTCTACCACAGGCCCTGCTACTACTACCACAACCATGAGCACTCCTAATTCTACCACAGACACTACATCTCCTACCACCACCACGATGGCTCCTACTTCTACCACAGAATCAAATACTCCTACCACCACCACAAGCGCTCCTGCTTCTACCACAGAAACTACTACTTCTACCACCAGCACGAGTGCAAGTACTTCTAATACAGAAACTAATACTCCTACCAACAACAAGAGCGCTCCTACTTCTACCATTGAAACTACTACTCCTGCCACCGTCACGAGCAGTCCTACATCTACCGCAGAATCTACTACTCCTACCTCAATCACGAGCACTGCTACTTCTAGCACATACACTACTACTCCTGCCACCACCACGAGCGCTCCTACTTCTACCACAGACACTACTACTCTTACCAACACCACGAGCACTCCTATTTCTATGAAAGAAACTACTACCCTACCACCACCATGAGCGATCCTACTTCTACCACAAAACCTGCTACACCTTCCACCATCACGAGACCACCTACTGCTACCACAGGCCCTTCTACACTTTCCACCAACATGAGTGATCCTACTTCTACCACAGAAACTACTACTCCTACCAATACCAACAGTGCTCCTACTTCTACCACAGACACTACTACTCCCAGCACCTCCACGAGCACTCCTACATCTACCACAGACACAACTACTCCTATCAACACAACGAGCACTCCTACTTCTACCAAGGAAACTATTACCCTACCACCACCATGAGCGCTCCTAATTCTACCACAGAACATGCAACTACAAACACCACCACAGGCGGTACTACTTCTAGCACAAAACCTGCTACTCCTACCACCACCACGAGTGCAACTACTTGTACCACAAACATGCTACTCCTTCCAACACTATGAAAGCACCTACTTCTACCACAGGCCCTGCTACTACTACCTCCATCACGAGCGATCATACTTCTACCACAGAAAATACTACTCCTACCACCAAGAGTGCTCCTACTTCTACCACAGAAACTACTAGTTCTCCCACCACCACGAGTGCAACTACTTCTACCACAGACACTACTCTTCCTACCACCAGAACGAGAGCCACTACTTCTACCCTAGAAACTACTACTACCACAAACACCATGAGTGCTCCTTCTTCTACCACAAAACCTGTTACACCTACCACCACCACGAGCGATCCTACTTCTACCACAGACACTACTACACCTACCACCACCACGAGCAATCCTACTTCTACCACAGAATCAACTACTCCTAACACCATCACGAGCGCTCCTGCTTCTACCACAGAAACTACTACTTTTACCACCAGCACGAGTGCAACAACTCCTACTACAGACACTAATACACCTACAACCAGGACGAGTGTTCCTACTTCTACCACAGTCACTACTACTCTCACCAACACCACAAGCGCTCCTACTTCTACCACAGACAGTACTACTCCTACCACCACCATGTGCGCTACTACCTCTAACAAAGTATCTAGTACTCTGAACACCACCACGAGCTCTCCTACTTCTACCAGAGAAACCAATACTACCAAGACCATGAGCGCTCCTAATACTTCCACAGACTGTGCAACTCCTACCACCACCAAGTGTGCTCCTACTTCAAACACAGACCATGCTTCTCCTAACACCAACACGAGCAAAACTACTTCTAACAGCGACCCTGTTACTCGTACCACTACCATGAGAGCACCTACTTCTACCACAGGCACTGCAACTGCTTCCACCACAATGAGCGCTCCTAATTCAACCACAGAAATTAAACACCCACCAGCACCACGAGCGCCCCTACTTCTACTACAGACACTAGTACTCCTACCACCACCAGGAACGCTCCTACTTCTACCACAGGAACTACTACTAATACCACGGGAACGGGCACAAAATCTTCTACCACAGACAGTACTCTTCCTACCACCACCACGAGCTCTCCTATTTCTACCACAGACAATACTACTCCTAACTCCACCACGAGCAAAAGTACTTCTAGCACAGAAACGACTACTCCTACCACCACCACGAGTGCAACTACTACTACCGCTGACACTACTACTCCTACCACCACCATGAGTGCACATATTTCTACAAAAGACATTACTACTCCTACCAACCCCACGATCACCAGTCCGTCTACCACAGAAACTACTACTCCTACCACCGCCACAAGAGCACCTGCTTGTACCACAGACCCTGTTACTCCTACCACCACCAAGAGCACTCCTACTTCTACCACAGAAACTACTACTCCAACCACCACAACGAACACTCCTACTTCTACTGCAGAAACTACTGCTCCTAAAACCACCACGAGCGAACTACATCTACCAGAGATACTACTACTCCTAACACCACCACGAGCGCTCCTACTTCTATCACAGACACTATTACTCCAAGTAGCACCACGAGCGCTCGTCCTTCTACCACAGACACTACTCCTCCTACCAACACAACGAGCATTCCTACTTCTATCAAAGAAACTACTACCCTACCAACACCATGAGCATTCCAACTTCTACCACAGAACATGCAACTCCAACCACCACCACAAGCGTTACTACTTCTACCACAAAACCTGCTTCTCCTACCACCACTGCGAGTGGATCTACTTGTACCGCAAAACCTTCTACACCTACCACCACAACGAGAGCACCTACTTCTACCACAGGCCCTGCTACCTCTACTTCCATCACGAGCGATCCTATTTCTACAACAGAAACTACTACTCCTACCAACAGGAAGAGAGCTCCTACTTCTGCTACAGAAACTACTATTCCTACCACCACCACGAACGCAACTACTTCTACCACAGAAACTACTACTCCTACCACCACAGCGAGAGCCCCTAATTCTACCCCAGAAACTACTACTACCACAACCAGCACAAGCGCTCCCATATTTTCCACAGAACCTGCTACTCCTACCACCATCACGAGCGAAACTACTTCTACCACAGACACGACTATTCCCACCACCACCACGAGCACTCCTACTTCTACCGCAGATAGTACTACTCCTTCCAGCACCACGAGCGCTCCAATTTCTCCCAAAAAATCTACTACTCCTACCATCACCACTAGCTCTCCTACTTCTAACAGAGAAACAACTACTACCAGCACCACGAACACTTCTACTTGTACCACAGTCTGTGCAACTTCTACCACCACAACGAACTCTCCTACTTCTAACACAGAACATGCTACTCCAACACCACCACGAGGGCAAGTACTTCTACCACAGTATATACTACTCCTACCACCACCACGAGCGCTCATACACCTACCACAGACATTACTACTCCTAACACCACATTGAGGGCTCCTACTTCTACCACAGACACGACTACTAGTACAACGATCACGAGCGATCTTACTTCTACCACAGAATCAGCCACTCCTACTACCATCACCATTGCCACTACTTATACCTGAGACCCTGCTACACCTACCACCACCGCGAGAGCAACAACTTCTACCACAGGCCCTCCTACACCTCCGACCAACACAAGCGCACCAAATTCTACCACATTAACTACTACTACTATGAACACGTAGAGTGCTCCTACAGCTACCACAGTCACTAGTACTCCTACAACCACCATGAGTGCAATTACTTATAACACAGATACTACTACTCTTGCCACCACCACGAGCGCAAGTACATCTACCACAGACACTACTACTCCTGACATCAACATAAGTGCTTCAATTTCTACTACAGACTCTACTACTCGTACACCCACCACGAGCGCAACTACTTCTAACACAGACACTACTGCTGCTATCACAACCATGGCCCTCCTACTTCTACCAGATACCGTGCAACTACTAGCAGCAGGAATAGCACTCTTACTTCTTACACAGACAGTACTACTCTAACCACAACCACGAGCACTCCTACTTTTACCACAATACCTGCTACTGCTACCACCACCCCGAGCACAACTAATTCTCCCACAGACCGTGCAACTACTACCACCACCACTAGAGCTCCTACATCTACCACAGACGATAGTAATTCTACCACCAGCACTAGCACAACTACTTCTACCACCGAAACTACTACTCCTACCACCAGCACGATTGCAACTATTTCTACCACAGACCCTGCTATTCTTACCACAACCACGAGAGCATCTACTTCTACCACAGGCCCTGCTACTACTACCACAACCATGAGCACTCCTAATTCTACCACAGACACTACTTCTCCTACCACCACCACGATGGCTCCTACTTCTACCACAGAATCAAATACTCCTACCACCACCACAAGCACTCCTGCTTCTACCACAGAAACTACTACTCCTACCACCTGCACGAGCTCTCCTGCTTCTACCACAATATCTACTACTCCTACCAAAAACACGAGTGCAAGTACTTCTACTACAGAAACTTATACTCCTACCAACAACAGGAGCTCTCCTACTTCTACCATAGAAACTACTACTCCTGCCACCATCACGAGCACTCCTACTTCTACCGCAGAATCAACTACTTCTTCCTCAACCAGGCACGCTCCTACTTCTAGCACATACACTACTACTCCTGCCACCACCACGAGCGCTCCTACTTATACCATAGACACTACTACTCTTACCAACACCACGAGTGCTCCTATTTCTATGAAAGAAACTACTACCCTACCACCACCATGAGTGATCCTACTTCTACCACAAAACCTGCTACCCCTTCCACCATCACGATACCACCTACTGCTACCACAGGCCCTTCTACAGCTTCCACCAACATTAGTGATCCTACTTCTACCACAGAAACTACTACTCCTACCAATACCAACAGTGCTGCAACTTCTACCACTGAAACTATTACTCCTACCACCACCACGAGTGCAAATACATCTACCACAGACACTATTACTCTTAACTCCACCACAAGGGTTCCTATTTCTACCACAGACACTACTACTCCTGCCACCTCCACGAGCGCTTATACAACTATGAAACTCATTATTACTCCTACCACCCCCACGAGAACCACTGTTTCTAACACAGAAACTACTACTCCTACCACCACCACGAGAGCACCTACTTGTACAACAGACCCTGCTACACCTACCACCGCCACGAGAGCAACAACTTCTACCACAGGCCCTCCTACTCCTATGACCAACACAAGAGCACCAAATTCTACCACAGTAACTACTACTACTATGAACACGTAGAGTGCTCCTACAGCTACCACAGTCACTAGTACTCCTACCGCCACCATGAGTGCAATTACTTCTAACACAGATACTACTACTCTTACCACCACCACGAGCGCAAGTACATCTACCACAGACACTACTACTCCTAACACCAACATGAGTGCTTCAATTTCTACTACAGACTCTACTACTCCTACACCAACCACGAGCGCAACTACTTCTACCACAGACACTACTGCTGCTATCACAACCATGGCCCTCCTACTTCTACCAGATACCATGCAACTACTACCAGCAGGAAAAGCGCTCTTACTTCTAACACAGACAGTACTACTCTAACCACGAACACGAGCACTCCTACTTCTACCACAATACCTGCTACTCCTACCACCACCCCGAGCACAACTAATTCTACCACAGACCGTGCAACTACTACCACCACCACTAGAGCTCCTACATCTACCACAGACGACAGTTATTCTACCACCAGCACTAGCGCACCTACTTCTACCACCGAAACCACTACTCCTAGCACCACCGCGATTGCAACCACTTCTACCACAGACCCTGCTATCCTTACCACAACCACGAGAACATCTACTTCTACCACAGGCCCTGCTACTACTACCACAACCATGAGCACTCCTAATTCTACCACAGACACTACATCTCCTACCACCACCACGATGGCTCCTACTTCTACCACAGAATCAAATACTCCTACCACCACCACAAGCGCTCCTGCTTCTACCACAGAAACTACTACTTCTACCACCAGCACGAGTGCAAGTACTTCTAATACAGAAACTAATACTCCTACCAACAACAAGAGCGCTCCTACTTCTACCATTGAAACTACTACTCCTGCCACCGTCACGAGCAGTCCTACATCTACCGCAGAATCTACTACTCCTACCTCAATCACGAGCACTGCTACTTCTAGCACATACACTACTACTCCTGCCACCACCACGAGCGCTCCTACTTCTACCACAGACACTACTACTCTTACCAACACCACGAGCACTCCTATTTCTATGAAAGAAACTACTACCCTACCACCACCATGAGCGATCCTACTTCTACCACAAAACCTGCTACACCTTCCACCATCACGAGACCACCTACTGCTACCACAGGCCCTTCTACACTTTCCACCAACATGAGTGATCCTACTTCTACCACAGAAACTACTACTCCTACCAATACCAACAGTGCTCCTACTTCTACCACAGACACTACTACTCTCAGCACCTCCACGAGCACTCCTACATCTACCACAGACACAACTACTCCTATCAACACAACGAGCACTCCTACTTCTACCAAGGAAACTATTACCCTACCACCACCATGAGCGCTCCTAATTCTACCACAGAACATGCAACTACAAACACCACCACAGGCGGTACTACTTCTAGCACAAAACCTGCTACTCCTACCACCACCACGAGTGCAACTACTTGTACCACAAACATGCTACTCCTTCCAACACTATGAAAGCACCTACTTCTACCACAGGCCCTGCTACTACTACCTCCATCACGAGCGATCATACTTCTACCACAGAAAATACTACTCCTACCACCAAGAGTGCTCCTACTTCTACCACAGAAACTACTAGTTCTCCCACCACCACGAGTGCAACTACTTCTACCACAGACACTACTCTTCCTACCACCAGAACGAGAGCCACTACTTCTACCTTAGAAACTACTACTACCACAAACACCATGAGTGCTCCTTCTTCTACCACAAAACCTGTTACACCTACCACCACCACGAGCGATCCTACTTCTACCACAGACACTACTACACCTACCACCACCACGAGCAATCCTACTTCTACCACAGAATCAACTACTCCTAACACCATCACGAGCGCTCCTGCTTCTACCACAGAAACTACTACTTTTACCACCAGCACGAGTGCAACAACTCCTACTACAGACACTAATACACCTACAACCAGGACGAGTGTTCCTACTTCTACCACAGTCACTACTACTCTCACCAACACCACAAGCGCTCCTACTTCTACCACAGACAGTACTACTCCTACCAACACCATGTGCGCTACTACCTCTAACAAAGTATCTAGTACTCTGAACACCACCACGAGCTCTCCTACTTCTACCAGAGAAACCAATACTACCAAGACCATGAGCGCTCCTAATACTTCCACAGACTGTGCAACTCCTACCACCACCAAGTGTGCTCCTACTTCAAACACAGACCATGCTTCTCCTAACACCAACACGAGCAAAACTACTTCTAACAGCGACCCTGTTACTCGTACCACTACCATGAGAGCACCTACTTCTACCACAGGCACTGCAACTGCTTCCACCACAATGAGCGCTCCTAATTCAACCACAGAAATTAAACACCCAACAGCACCACGAGCGCCCCTACTTCTACTACAGACACTAGTACTCCTACCACCACCAGGAACGCTCCTACTTCTACCACAGGAACTACTACTAATACCACGGGAACGGGCACAAAATCTTCTACCACAGACAGTACTCTTCCTACCACCACCACGAGCTCTCCTATTTCTACCACAGACAATACTACTCCTAACTCCACCACGAGCAAAAGTACTTCTAGCACAGAAACGACTACTCCTACCACCACCACGAGTGCAACTACTACTACCGCTGACACTACTACTCCTACCACCACCATGAGTGCACATATTTCTACAAAAGACATTACTACTCCTACCAACCCCACGATCACCAGTCCGTCTACCACAGAAACTACTACTCCTACCACCGCCACAAGAGCACCTACTTGTACCACAGACCCTGTTACTCCTACCACCACCAAGAGCACTCCTACTTCTACCACAGAAACTACTACTCCAACCACCACAACGAACACTCCTACTTCTACTGCAGAAACTACTGCTCCTAAAACCACCACGAGCGAACTACATCTACCAGAGATACTACTACTCCTAACACCACCACGAGCGCTCCTACTTCCATCACAGACACTATTACTCCAAGTAGCACCACGAGCGCTCCTCCTTCTACCACAGACACTACTCCTCCTACCAACACAACGAGCATTCCTACTTCTATCAAAGAAACTACTACCCTACCAACACCATGAGCATTCCAACTTCTACCACAGAACATGCAACTCCAACCACCACCACAAGCGTTACTACTTCTACCACAAAACCTGCTTCTCCTACCACCACTGCGAGTGGATCTACTTGTACCGCAAAACCTTCTACACCTACCACCACAACGAGAGCACCTACTTCTACCACAGGCCCTGCTACCTCTACTTCCATCACGAGCGATCCTATTTCTACAACAGAAACTACTACTCCTACCAACAGGAAGAGAGCTCCTACTTCTGCTACAGAAACTACTATTCCTACCACCACCACGAACGCAACTACTTCTACCACAGAAACTACTACTCCTACCACCACAGCGAGAGCCCCTAATTCTACCCCAGAAACTACTACTACCACAACCAGCACAAGCGCTCCCATATTTTCCACAGAACCTGCTACTCCTACCACCATCACGAGCGAAACTACTTCTACCACAGACACGACTATTCCCACCACCACCACGAGCACTCCTACTTCTACCGCAGATAGTACTACTCCTTCCAGCACCACGAGCGCTCCAATTTCTCCCAAAAAATCTACTACTCCTACCATCACCACTAGCTCTCCTACTTCTAACAGAGAAACAACTACTACCAGCACCACGAACACTTCTACTTGTACCACAGTCTGTGCAACTTCTACCACCACAACGAACTCTCCTACTTCTAACACAGAACATGCTACTCCAACACCACCACGAGGGCAAGTACTTCTACCACAGAATATACTACTCCTACCACCACCACGAGCGCTCATACACCTACCACAGACATTACTACTCCTAACACCACATTGAGGGCTCCTACTTCTACCACAGACACGACTACTAGTACAACGATCACGAGCGATCTTACTTCTACCACAGAATCAGCCACTCCTACTACCATCACCATTGCCACTACTTATACCTGAGACCCTGCTACACCTACCACCACCGCGAGAGCAACAACTTCTACCACAGGCCCTCCTACACCTCCGACCAACACAAGCGCACCAAATTCTACCACATTAACTACTACTACTATGAACACGTAGAGTGCTCCTACAGCTACCACAGTCACTAGTACTCCTACAACCACCATGAGTGCAATTACTTATAACACAGATACTACTACTCTTGCCACCACCACGAGCGCAAGTACATCTACCACAGACACTACTACTCCTGACATCAACATAAGTGCTTCAATTTCTACTACAGACTCTACTACTCGTACACCCACCACGAGCGCAACTACTTCTAACACAGACACTACTGCTGCTATCACAACCATGGCCCTCCTACTTCTACCAGATACCGTGCAACTACTAGCAGCAGGAATAGCACTCTTACTTCTTACACAGACAGTACTACTCTAACCACAACCACGAGCACTCCTACTTTTACCACAATACCTGCTACTGCTACCACCACCCCGAGCACAACTAATTCTCCCACAGACCGTGCAACTACTACCACCACCACTAGAGCTCCTACATCTACCACAGACGATAGTAATTCTACCACCAGCACTAGCACAACTACTTCTACCACCGAAACTACTACTCCTACCACCAGCACGATTGCAACTATTTCTACCACAGACCCTGCTCTTCTTACCACAACCACGAGAGCATCTACTTCTACCACAGGCCCTGCTACTACTACCACAACCATGAGCACTCCTAATTCTACCACAGACACTACTTCTCCTACCACCACCACGATGGCTCCTACTTCTATCACAGAATCAAATACTCCTACCACCACCACAAGCACTCCTGCTTCTACCAGAGAAACTACTACTCCTACCACCTGCACGAGCTCTCCTGCTTCTACCACAATATCTACTACTCCTACCAAAAACACGAGTGCAAGTACTTCTACTACAGAAACTTATACTCCTACCAACAACAGGAGCTCTCCTACTTCTACCATAGAAACTACTACTCCTGCCACCATCACGAGCACTCCTACTTCTACCGCAGAATCAACTACTTCTTCCTCAACCAGGCACGCTCCTACTTCTAGCACATACACTACTACTCCTGCCACCACCACGAGCGCTCCTACTTATACCATAGACACTACTACTCTTACCAACACCACGAGTGCTCCTATTTCTATGAAAGAAACTACTACCCTACCACCACCATGAGTGATCCTACTTCTACCACAAAACCTGCTACCCCTTCCACCATCACGATACCACCTACTGCTACCACAGGCCCTTCTACACCTTCCACCAACATGAGTGATCCTACTTCTACCACAGAAACTACTACTCCTACCAATACCAACAGTGCTGCAACTTCTACCACTGAAACTATTACTCCTACCACCACCACGAGTGCAAATACATCTACCACAGACACTATTACTCTTAACTCCACCACAAGGGTTCCTATTTCTACCACAGACACTACTACTCCTGCCACCTCCACGAGCGCTTATACAACTATGAAAGTCATTATTACTCCTACCACCCCCACGAGAACCACTGTTTCTAACACAGAAACTACTACTCCTACCACCACCACGAGAGCACCTACTTGTACAACAGACCCTGCTACACCTACCACCGCCACGAGAGCAACAACTTCTACCACAGGCCCTCCTACTCCTATGACCAACACAAGAGCACCAAATTCTACCACAGTAACTACTACTACTATGAACACGTAGAGTGCTCCTACAGCTACCACAGTCACTAGTACTCCTACCGCCACCATGAGTGCAATTACTTCTAACACAGATACTACTACTCTTACCACCACCACGAGCGCAAGTACATCTACCACAGACACTACTACTCCTAACACCAACATGAGTGCTTCAATTTCTACTACAGACTCTACTACTCCTACACCAACCACGAGCGCAACTACTTCTACCACAGACACTACTGCTGCTATCACAACCATGGCCCTCCTACTTCTACCAGATACCATGCAACTACTACCAGCAGGAAAAGCGCTCTTACTTCTAACACAGACAGTACTACTCTAACCACGAACACGAGCACTCCTACTTCTACCACAATACCTGCTACTCCTACCACCACCCCGAGCACAACTAATTCTACCACAGACCGTGCAACTACTACCACCACCACTAGAGCTCCTACATCTACCACAGACGACAGTTATTCTACCACCAGCACTAGCGCACCTACTTCTACCACCGAAACCACTACTCCTAGCACCACCGCGATTGCAACCACTTCTACCACAGACCCTGCTATCCTTACCACAACCACGAGAACATCTACTTCTACCACAGGCCCTGCTACTACTACCACAACCATGAGCACTCCTAATTCTACCACAGACACTACATCTCCTACCACCACCACGATGGCTCCTACTTCTACCACAGAATCAAATACTCCTACCACCACCACAAGCGCTCCTGCTTCTACCACAGAAACTACTACTTCTACCACCAGCACGAGTGCAAGTACTTCTAATACAGAAACTAATACTCCTACCAACAACAAGAGCGCTCCTACTTCTACCATTGAAACTACTACTCCTGCCACCGTCACGAGCAGTCCTACATCTACCGCAGAATCTACTACTCCTACCTCAATCACGAGCACTGCTACTTCTAGCACATACACTACTACTCCTGCCACCACCACGAGCGCTCCTACTTCTACCACAGACACTACTACTCTTACCAACACCACGAGCACTCCTATTTCTATGAAAGAAACTACTACCCTACCACCACCATGAGCGATCCTACTTCTACCACAAAACCTGCTACACCTTCCACCATCACGAGACCACCTACTGCTACCACAGGCCCTTCTACACTTTCCACCAACATGAGTGATCCTACTTCTACCACAGAAACTACTACTCCTACCAATACCAACAGTGCTCCTACTTCTACCACAGACACTACTACTCTCAGCACCTCCACGAGCACTCCTACATCTACCACAGACACAACTACTCCTATCAACACAACGAGCACTCCTACTTCTACCAAGGAAACTATTACCCTACCACCACCATGAGCGCTCCTAATTCTACCACAGAACATGCAACTACAAACACCACCACAGGCGGTACTACTTCTAGCACAAAACCTGCTACTCCTACCACCACCACGAGTGCAACTACTTGTACCACAAACATGCTACTCCTTCCAACACTATGAAAGCACCTACTTCTACCACAGGCCCTGCTACTACTACCTCCATCACGAGCGATCATACTTCTACCACAGAAAATACTACTCCTACCACCAAGAGTGCTCCTACTTCTACCACAGAAACTACTAGTTCTCCCACCACCACGAGTGCAACTACTTCTACCACAGACACTACTCTTCCTACCACCAGAACGAGAGCCACTACTTCTACCTTAGAAACTACTACTACCACAAACACCATGAGTGCTCCTTCTTCTACCACAAAACCTGTTACACCTACCACCACCACGAGCGATCCTACTTCTACCACAGACACTACTACACCTACCACCACCACGAGCAATCCTACTTCTACCACAGAATCAACTACTCCTAACACCATCACGAGCGCTCCTGCTTCTACCACAGAAACTACTACTTTTACCACCAGCACGAGTGCAACAACTCCTACTACAGACACTAATACACCTACAACCAGGACGAGTGTTCCTACTTCTACCACAGTCACTACTACTCTCACCAACACCACAAGCGCTCCTACTTCTACCACAGACAGTACTACTCCTACCAACACCATGTGCGCTACTACCTCTAACAAAGTATCTAGTACTCTGAACACCACCACGAGCTCTCCTACTTCTACCAGAGAAACCAATACTACCAAGACCATGAGCGCTCCTAATACTTCCACAGACTGTGCAACTCCTACCACCACCAAGTGTGCTCCTACTTCAAACACAGACCATGCTTCTCCTAACACCAACACGAGCAAAACTACTTCTAACAGCGACCCTGTTACTCGTACCACTACCATGAGAGCACCTACTTCTACCACAGGCACTGCAACTGCTTCCACCACAATGAGCGCTCCTAATTCAACCACAGAAATTAAACACCCAACAGCACCACGAGCGCCCCTACTTCTACTACAGACACTAGTACTCCTACCACCACCAGGAACGCTCCTACTTCTACCACAGGAACTACTACTAATACCACGGGAACGGGCACAAAATCTTCTACCACAGACAGTACTCTTCCTACCACCACCACGAGCTCTCCTATTTCTACCACAGACAATACTACTCCTAACTCCACCACGAGCAAAAGTACTTCTAGCACAGAAACGACTACTCCTACCACCACCACGAGTGCAACTACTACTACCACTGACACTACTACTCCTACCACCACCATGAGTGCACATATTTCTACAAAAGACATTACTACTCCTACCAACCCCACGATCACCAGTCCGTCTACCACAGAAACTACTACTCCTACCACCGCCACAAGAGCACCTACTTGTACCACAGACCCTGTTACTCCTACCACCACCAAGAGCACTCCTACTTCTACCACAGAAACTACTACTCCAACCACCACAACGAACACTCCTACTTCTACTGCAGAAACTACTGCTCCTAAAACCACCACGAGCGAACTACATCTACCAGAGATACTACTACTCCTAACACCACCACGAGCGCTCCTACTTCCATCACAGACACTATTACTCCAAGTAGCACCACGAGCGCTCCTCCTTCTACCACAGACACTACTCCTCCTACCAACACAACGAGCATTCCTACTTCTATCAAAGAAACTACTACCCTACCAACACCATGAGCATTCCAACTTCTACCACAGAACATGCAACTCCAACCACCACCACAAGCGTTACTACTTCTACCACAAAACCTGCTTCTCCTACCACCACTGCGAGTGGATCTACTTGTACCGCAAAACCTTCTACACCTACCACCACAACGAGAGCACCTACTTCTACCACAGGCCCTGCTACCTCTACTTCCATCACGAGCGATCCTATTTCTACAACAGAAACTACTACTCCTACCAACAGGAAGAGAGCTCCTACTTCTGCTACAGAAACTACTATTCCTACCACCACCACGAACGCAACTACTTCTACCACAGAAACTACTACTCCTACCACCACAGCGAGAGCCCCTAATTCTACCCCAGAAACTACTACTACCACAACCAGCACAAGCGCTCCCATATTTTCCACAGAACCTGCTACTCCTACCACCATCACGAGCGAAACTACTTCTACCACAGACACGACTATTCCCACCACCACCACGAGCACTCCTACTTCTACCGCAGATAGTACTACTCCTTCCAGCACCACGAGCGCTCCAATTTCTCCCAAAAAATCTACTACTCCTACCATCACCACTAGCTCTCCTACTTCTAACAGAGAAACAACTACTACCAGCACCACGAACACTTCTACTTGTACCACAGTCTGTGCAACTTCTACCACCACAACGAACTCTCCTACTTCTAACACAGAACATGCTACTCCAACACCACCACGAGGGCAAGTACTTCTACCACAGAATATACTACTCCTACCACCACCACGAGCGCTCATACACCTACCACAGACATTACTACTCCTAACACCACATTGAGGGCTCCTACTTCTACCACAGACACGACTACTAGTACAACGATCACGAGCGATCTTACTTCTACCACAGAATCAGCCACTCCTACTACCATCACCATTGCCACTACTTATACCTGAGACCCTGCTACACCTACCACCACCGCGAGAGCAACAACTTCTACCACAGGCCCTCCTACACCTCCGACCAACACAAGCGCACCAAATTCTACCACATTAACTACTACTACTATGAACACGTAGAGTGCTCCTACAGCTACCACAGTCACTAGTACTCCTACAACCACCATGAGTGCAATTACTTATAACACAGATACTACTACTCTTGCCACCACCACGAGCGCAAGTACATCTACCACAGACACTACTACTCCTGACATCAACATAAGTGCTTCAATTTCTACTACAGACTCTACTACTCGTACACCCACCACGAGCGCAACTACTTCTAACACAGACACTACTGCTGCTATCACAACCATGGCCCTCCTACTTCTACCAGATACCGTGCAACTACTAGCAGCAGGAATAGCACTCTTACTTCTTACACAGACAGTACTACTCTAACCACAACCACGAGCACTCCTACTTTTACCACAATACCTGCTACTGCTACCACCACCCCGAGCACAACTAATTCTCCCACAGACCGTGCAACTACTACCACCACCACTAGAGCTCCTACATCTACCACAGACGATAGTAATTCTACCACCAGCACTAGCACAACTACTTCTACCACCGAAACTACTACTCCTACCACCAGCACGATTGCAACTATTTCTACCACAGACCCTGCTCTTCTTACCACAACCACGAGAGCATCTACTTCTACCACAGGCCCTGCTACTACTACCACAACCATGAGCACTCCTAATTCTACCACAGACACTACTTCTCCTACCACCACCACGATGGCTCCTACTTCTATCACAGAATCAAATACTCCTACCACCACCACAAGCACTCCTGCTTCTACCAGAGAAACTACTACTCCTACCACCTGCACGAGCTCTCCTGCTTCTACCACAATATCTACTACTCCTACCAAAAACACGAGTGCAAGTACTTCTACTACAGAAACTTATACTCCTACCAACAACAGGAGCTCTCCTACTTCTACCATAGAAACTACTACTCCTGCCACCATCACGAGCACTCCTACTTCTACCGCAGAATCAACTACTTCTTCCTCAACCAGGCACGCTCCTACTTCTAGCACATACACTACTACTCCTGCCACCACCACGAGCGCTCCTACTTATACCATAGACACTACTACTCTTACCAACACCACGAGTGCTCCTATTTCTATGAAAGAAACTACTACCCTACCACCACCATGAGTGATCCTACTTCTACCACAAAACCTGCTACCCCTTCCACCATCACGATACCACCTACTGCTACCACAGGCCCTTCTACACCTTCCACCAACATGAGTGATCCTACTTCTACCACAGAAACTACTACTCCTACCAATACCAACAGTGCTGCAACTTCTACCACTGAAACTATTACTCCTACCACCACCACGAGTGCAAATACATCTACCACAGACACTATTACTCTTAACTCCACCACAAGGGTTCCTATTTCTACCACAGACACTACTACTCCTGCCACCTCCACGAGCGCTTATACAACTATGAAAGTCATTATTACTCCTACCACCCCCACGAGAACCACTGTTTCTAACACAGAAACTACTACTCCTACCACCACCACGAGAGCACCTACTTGTACAACAGACCCTGCTACACCTACCACCGCCACGAGAGCAACAACTTCTACCACAGGCCCTCCTACTCCTATGACCAACACAAGAGCACCAAATTCTACCACAGTAACTACTACTACTATGAACACGTAGAGTGCTCCTACAGCTACCACAGTCACTAGTACTCCTACCGCCACCATGAGTGCAATTACTTCTAACACAGATACTACTACTCTTACCACCATCACGAGCGCAAGTACATCTACCACAGACACTACTACTCCTAACACCAACATGAGTGCTTCAATTTCTACTACAGACTCTACTACTCCTACACCAACCACGAGCGCAACTACTTCTACCACAGACACTACTGCTGCTATCACAACCATGGCCCTCCTACTTCTACCAGATACCATGCAACTACTACCAGCAGGAAAAGCGCTCTTACTTCTAACACAGACAGTACTACTCTAACCACGAACACGAGCACTCCTACTTCTACCACAATACCTGCTACTCCTACCACCACCCCGAGCACAACTAAGTCTACCACAGACCGTGCAACTACTACCACCACCACTAGAGCTCCTACATCTACCACAGACGACAGTTATTCTACCACCAGCACTAGCGCACCTACTTCTACCACCGAAACCACTACTCCTAGCACCACCGCGATTGCAACCACTTCTACCACAGACCCTGCTATCCTTACCACAACCACGAGAACATCTACTTCTACCACAGGCCCTGCTACTACTACCACAACCATGAGCACTCCTAATTCTACCACAGACACTACATCTCCTACCACCACCACGATGGCTCCTACTTCTACCACAGAATCAAATACTCCTACCACCACCACAAGCGCTCCTGCTTCTACCACAGAAACTACTACTTCTACCACCAGCACGAGTGCAAGTACTTCTAATACAGAAACTAATACTCCTACCAACAACAAGAGCGCTCCTACTTCTACCATTGAAACTACTACTCCTGCCACCGTCACGAGCAGTCCTACATCTACCGCAGAATCTACTACTCCTACCTCAATCACGAGCACTGCTACTTCTAGCACATACACTACTACTCCTGCCACCACCACGAGCGCTCCTACTTCTACCACAGACACTACTACTCTTACCAACACCACGAGCACTCCTATTTCTATGAAAGAAACTACTACCCTACCACCACCATGAGCGATCCTACTTCTACCACAAAACCTGCTACACCTTCCACCATCACGAGACCACCTACTGCTACCACAGGCCCTTCTACACTTTCCACCAACATGAGTGATCCTACTTCTACCACAGAAACTACTACTCCTACCAATACCAACAGTGCTCCTACTTCTACCACAGACACTACTACTCTCAGCACCTCCACGAGCACTCCTACATCTACCACAGACACAACTACTCCTATCAACACAACGAGCACTCCTACTTCTACCAAGGAAACTATTACCCTACCACCACCATGAGCGCTCCTAATTCTACCACAGAACATGCAACTACAAACACCACCACAGGCGGTACTACTTCTAGCACAAAACCTGCTACTCCTACCACCACCACGAGTGCAACTACTTGTACCACAAACATGCTACTCCTTCCAACACTATGAAAGCACCTACTTCTACCACAGGCCCTGCTACTACTACCTCCATCACGAGCGATCATACTTCTACCACAGAAAATACTACTCCTACCACCAAGAGTGCTCCTACTTCTACCACAGAAACTACTAGTTCTCCCACCACCACGAGTGCAACTACTTCTACCACAGACACTACTCTTCCTACCACCAGAACGAGAGCCACTACTTCTACCTTAGAAACTACTACTACCACAAACACCATGAGTGCTCCTTCTTCTACCACAAAACCTGTTACACCTACCACCACCACGAGCGATCCTACTTCTACCACAGACACTACTACACCTACCACCACCACGAGCAATCCTACTTCTACCACAGAATCAACTACTCCTAACACCATCACGAGCGCTCCTGCTTCTACCACAGAAACTACTACTTTTACCACCAGCACGAGTGCAACAACTCCTACTACAGACACTAATACACCTACAACCAGGACGAGTGTTCCTACTTCTACCACAGTCACTACTACTCTCACCAACACCACAAGCGCTCCTACTTCTACCACAGACAGTACTACTCCTACCAACACCATGTGCGCTACTACCTCTAACAAAGTATCTAGTACTCTGAACACCACCACGAGCTCTCCTACTTCTACCAGAGAAACCAATACTACCAAGACCATGAGCGCTCCTAATACTTCCACAGACTGTGCAACTCCTACCACCACCAAGTGTGCTCCTACTTCAAACACAGACCATGCTTCTCCTACCACCAACACGAGCAAAACTACTTCTAACAGCGACCCTGTTACTCGTACCACTACCATGAGAGCACCTACTTCTACCACAGGCACTGCAACTGCTTCCACCACAATGAGCGCTCCTAATTCAACCACAGAAATTAAACACCCAACAGCACCACGAGCGCCCCTACTTCTACTACAGACACTAGTACTCCTACCACCACCAGGAACGCTCCTACTTCTACCACAGGAACTACTACTAATACCACGGGAACGGGCACAAAATCTTCTACCACAGACAGTACTCTTCCTACCACCACCACGAGCTCTCCTATTTCTACCACAGACAATACTACTCCTAACTCCACCACGAGCAAAAGTACTTCTAGCACAGAAACGACTACTCCTACCACCACCACGAGTGCAACTACTACTACCACTGACACTACTACTCCTACCACCACCATGAGTGCACATATTTCTACAAAAGACATTACTACTCCTACCAACCCCACGATCACCAGTCCGTCTACCACAGAAACTACTACTCCTACCACCGCCACAAGAGCACCTACTTGTACCACAGACCCTGTTACTCCTACCACCACCAAGAGCACTCCTACTTCTACCACAGAAACTACTACTCCAACCACCACAACGAACACTCCTACTTCTACTGCAGAAACTACTGCTCCTAAAACCACCACGAGCGAACTACATCTACCAGAGATACTACTACTCCTAACACCACCACGAGCGCTCCTACTTCCATCACAGACACTATTACTCCAAGTAGCACCACGAGCGCTCCTCCTTCTACCACAGACACTACTCCTCCTACCAACACAACGAGCATTCCTACTTCTATCAAAGAAACTACTACCCTACCAACACCATGAGCATTCCAACTTCTACCACAGAACATGCAACTCCAACCACCACCACAAGCGTTACTACTTCTACCACAAAACCTGCTTCTCCTACCACCACTGCGAGTGGATCTACTTGTACCGCAAAACCTTCTACACCTACCACCACAACGAGAGCACCTACTTCTACCACAGGCCCTGCTACCTCTACTTCCATCACGAGCGATCCTATTTCTACAACAGAAACTACTACTCCTACCAACAGGAAGAGAGCTCCTACTTCTGCTACAGAAACTACTATTCCTACCACCACCACGAACGCAACTACTTCTACCACAGAAACTACTACTCCTACCACCACAGCGAGAGCCCCTAATTCTACCCCAGAAACTACTACTACCACAACCAGCACAAGCGCTCCCATATTTTCCACAGAACCTGCTACTCCTACCACCATCACGAGCGAAACTACTTCTACCACAGACACGACTATTCCCACCACCACCACGAGCACTCCTACTTCTACCGCAGATAGTACTACTCCTTCCAGCACCACGAGCGCTCCAATTTCTCCCAAAAAATCTACTACTCCTACCATCACCACTAGCTCTCCTACTTCTAACAGAGAAACAACTACTACCAGCACCACGAACACTTCTACTTGTACCACAGTCTGTGCAACTTCTACCACCACAACGAACTCTCCTACTTCTAACACAGAACATGCTACTCCAACACCACCACGAGGGCAAGTACTTCTACCACAGAATATACTACTCCTACCACCACCACGAGCGCTCATACACCTACCACAGACATTACTACTCCTAACACCACATTGAGGGCTCCTACTTCTACCACAGACACGACTACTAGTACAACGATCACGAGCGATCTTACTTCTACCACAGAATCAGCCACTCCTACTACCATCACCATTGCCACTACTTATACCTGAGACCCTGCTACACCTACCACCACCGCGAGAGCAACAACTTCTACCACAGGCCCTCCTACACCTCCGACCAACACAAGCGCACCAAATTCTACCACATTAACTACTACTACTATGAACACGTAGAGTGCTCCTACAGCTACCACAGTCACTAGTACTCCTACAACCACCATGAGTGCAATTACTTATAACACAGATACTACTACTCTTGCCACCACCACGAGCGCAAGTACATCTACCACAGACACTACTACTCCTGACATCAACATAAGTGCTTCAATTTCTACTACAGACTCTACTACTCGTACACCCACCACGAGCGCAACTACTTCTAACACAGACACTACTGCTGCTATCACAACCATGGCCCTCCTACTTCTACCAGATACCGTGCAACTACTAGCAGCAGGAATAGCACTCTTACTTCTTACACAGACAGTACTACTCTAACCACAACCACGAGCACTCCTACTTTTACCACAATACCTGCTACTGCTACCACCACCCCGAGCACAACTAATTCTCCCACAGACCGTGCAACTACTACCACCACCACTAGAGCTCCTACATCTACCACAGACGATAGTAATTCTACCACCAGCACTAGCACAACTACTTCTACCACCGAAACTACTACTCCTACCACCAGCACGATTGCAACTATTTCTACCACAGACCCTGCTCTTCTTACCACAACCACGAGAGCATCTACTTCTACCACAGGCCCTGCTACTACTACCACAACCATGAGCACTCCTAATTCTACCACAGACACTACTTCTCCTACCACCACCACGATGGCTCCTACTTCTACCACAGAATCAAATACTCCTACCACCACCACAAGCACTCCTGCTTCTACCACAGAAACTACTACTCCTACCACCTGCACGAGCTCTCCTGCTTCTACCACAATATCTACTACTCCTACCAAAAACACGAGTGCAAGTACTTCTACTACAGAAACTTATACTCCTACCAACAACAGGAGCTCTCCTACTTCTACCATAGAAACTACTACTCCTGCCACCATCACGAGCACTCCTACTTCTACCGCAGAATCAACTACTTCTTCCTCAACCAGGCACGCTCCTACTTCTAGCACATACACTACTACTCCTGCCACCACCACGAGCGCTCCTACTTATACCATAGACACTACTACTCTTACCAACACCACGAGTGCTCCTATTTCTATGAAAGAAACTACTACCCTACCACCACCATGAGTGATCCTACTTCTACCACAAAACCTGCTACCCCTTCCACCATCACGATACCACCTACTGCTACCACAGGCCCTTCTACACCTTCCACCAACATGAGTGATCCTACTTCTACCACAGAAACTACTACTCCTACCAATACCAACAGTGCTGCAACTTCTACCACTGAAACTATTACTCCTACCACCACCACGAGTGCAAATACATCTACCACAGACACTATTACTCTTAACTCCACCACAAGGGTTCCTATTTCTACCACAGACACTACTACTCCTGCCACCTCCACGAGCGCTTATACAACTATGAAACTCATTATTACTCCTACCACCCCCACGAGAACCACTGTTTCTAACACAGAAACTACTACTCCTACCACCACCACGAGAGCACCTAGTTGTACAACAGACCCTGCTACACCTACCACCGCCACGAGAGCAACAACTTCTACCACAGGCCCTCCTACTCCTATGACCAACACAAGAGCACCAAATTCTACCACAGTAACTACTACTACTATGAACACGTAGAGTGCTCCTACAGCTACCACAGTCACTAGTACTCCTACCGCCACCATGAGTGCAATTACTTCTAACACAGATACTACTACTCTTACCACCACCACGAGCGCAAGTACATCTACCACAGACACTACTACTCCTAACACCAACATGAGTGCTTCAATTTCTACTACAGACTCTACTACTCCTACACCAACCACGAGCGCAACTACTTCTACCACAGACACTACTGCTGCTATCACAACCATGGCCCTCCTACTTCTACCAGATACCGTGCAACTACTACCAGCAGGAAAAGCGCTCTTACTTCTAACACAGACAGTACTACTCTAACCACGAACACGAGCACTCCTACTTCTACCACAATACCTGCTACTCCTACCACCACCCCGAGCACAACTAAGTCTACCACAGACCGTGCAACTACTACCACCACCACTAGAGCTCCTACATCTACCACAGACGACAGTTATTCTACCACCAGCACTAGCGCACCTACTTCTACCACCGAAACCACTACTCCTAGCACCACCGCGATTGCAACCACTTCTACCACAGACCCTGCTATCCTTACCACAACCACGAGAACATCTACTTCTACCACAGGCCCTGCTACTACTACCACAACCATGAGCACTCCTAATTCTACCACAGACACTACATCTCCTACCACCACCACGATGGCTCCTACTTCTACCACAGAATCAAATACTCCTACCACCACCACAAGCGCTCCTGCTTCTACCACAGAAACTACTACTTCTACCACCAGCACTAGTGCAAGTACTTCTAATACAGAAACTAATACTCCTACCAACAACAAGAGCACTCCTACTTCTACCATTGAAACTACTACTCCTGCCACCGTCACGAGCAGTCCTACATCTACCGCAGAATCTACTACTCCTACCTCAATCACGAGCACTGCTACTTCTAGCACATACACTACTACTCCTGCCACCACCACGAGCGCTCCTACTTCTACCACAGACACTACTACTCTTACCAACACCACGAGCACTCCTATTTCTATGAAAGAAACTACTACCCTACCACCACCATGAGCGATCCTACTTCTACCACAAAACCTGCTACACCTTCCACCATCACGAGACCACCTACTGCTACCACAGGCCCTTCTACACTTTCCACCAACATGAGTGATCCTACTTCTACCACAGAAACTACTACTCCTACCAATACCAACAGTGCTCCTACTTCTACCACAGACACTACTACTCCCAGCACCTCCACGAGCACTCCTACATCTACCACAGACACAACTACTCCTATCAACACAACGAGCACTCCTACTTCTACCAAGGAAACTATTACCCTACCACCACCATGAGCGCTCCTAATTCTACCACAGAACATGCAACTACAAACACCACCACAGGCGGTACTACTTCTAGCACAAAACCTGCTACTCCTACCACCACCACGAGTGCAACTACTTGTACCACAAACATGCTACTCCTTCCAACACTATGAAAGCACCTACTTCTACCACAGGCCCTGCTACTACTACCTCCATCACGAGCGATCATACTTCTACCACAGAAAATACTACTCCTACCACCAAGAGTGCTCCTACTTCTACCACAGAAACTACTAGTTCTCCCACCACCACGAGTGCAACTACTTCTACCACAGACACTACTCTTCCTACCACCAGAACGAGAGCCACTACTTCTACCCTAGAAACTACTACTACCACAAACACCATGAGTGCTCCTTCTTCTACCACAAAACCTGTTACACCTACCACCACCACGAGCGATCCTACTTCTACCACAGACACTACTACACCTACCACCACCACGAGCAATCCTACTTCTACCACAGAATCAACTACTCCTAACACCATCACGAGCGCTCCTGCTTCTACCACAGAAACTACTACTTTTACCACCAGCACGAGTGCAACAACTCCTACTACAGACACTAATACACCTACAACCAGGACGAGTGTTCCTACTTCTACCACAGTCACTACTACTCTCACCAACACCACAAGCGCTCCTACTTCTACCACAGACAGTACTACTCCTACCACCACCATGTGCGCTACTACCTCTAACAAAGTATCTAGTACTCTGAACACCACCACGAGCTCTCCTACTTCTACCAGAGAAACCAATACTACCAAGACCATGAGCGCTCCTAATACTTCCACAGACTGTGCAACTCCTACCACCACCAAGTGTGCTCCTACTTCAAACACAGACCATGCTTCTCCTAACACCAACACGAGCAAAACTACTTCTAACAGCGACCCTGTTACTCGTACCACTACCATGAGAGCACCTACTTCTACCACAGGCACTGCAACTGCTTCCACCACAATGAGCGCTCCTAATTCAACCACAGAAATTAAACACCCACCAGCACCACGAGCGCCCCTACTTCTACTACAGACACTAGTACTCCTACCACCACCAGGAACGCTCCTACTTCTACCACAGGAACTACTACTAATACCACGGGAACGGGCACAAAATCTTCTACCACAGACAGTACTCTTCCTACCACCACCACGAGCTCTCCTATTTCTACCACAGACAATACTACTCCTAACTCCACCACGAGCAAAAGTACTTCTAGCACAGAAACGACTACTCCTACCACCACCACGAGTGCAACTACTACTACCGCTGACACTACTACTCCTACCACCACCATGAGTGCACATATTTCTACAAAAGACATTACTACTCCTACCAACCCCACGATCACCAGTCCGTCTACCACAGAAACTACTACTCCTACCACCGCCACAAGAGCACCTGCTTGTACCACAGACCCTGTTACTCCTACCACCACCAAGAGCACTCCTACTTCTACCACAGAAACTACTACTCCAACCACCACAACGAACACTCCTACTTCTACTGCAGAAACTACTGCTCCTAAAACCACCACGAGCGAACTACATCTACCAGAGATACTACTACTCCTAACACCACCACGAGCGCTCCTACTTCCATCACAGACACTATTACTCCAAGTAGCACCACGAGCGCTCCTCCTTCTACCACAGACACTACTCCTCCTACCAACACAACGAGCATTCCTACTTCTATCAAAGAAACTACTACCCTACCAACACCATGAGCATTCCAACTTCTACCACAGAACATGCAACTCCAACCACCACCACAAGCGTTACTACTTCTACCACAAAACCTGCTTCTCCTACCACCACTGCGAGTGGATCTACTTGTACCGCAAAACCTTCTACACCTACCACCACAACGAGAGCACCTACTTCTACCACAGGCCCTGCTACCTCTACTTCCATCACGAGCGATCCTATTTCTACAACAGAAACTACTACTCCTACCAACAGGAAGAGAGCTCCTACTTCTGCTACAGAAACTACTATTCCTACCACCACCACGAACGCAACTACTTCTACCACAGAAACTACTACTCCTACCACCACAGCGAGAGCCCCTAATTCTACCCCAGAAACTACTACTACCACAACCAGCACAAGCGCTCCCATATTTTCCACAGAACCTGCTACTCCTACCACCATCACGAGCGAAACTACTTCTACCACAGACACGACTATTCCCACCACCACCACGAGCACTCCTACTTCTACCGCAGATAGTACTACTCCTTCCAGCACCACGAGCGCTCCAATTTCTCCCAAAAAATCTACTACTCCTACCATCACCACTAGCTCTCCTACTTCTAACAGAGAAACAACTACTACCAGCACCACGAACACTTCTACTTGTACCACAGTCTGTGCAACTTCTACCACCACAACGAACTCTCCTACTTCTAACACAGAACATGCTACTCCAACACCACCACGAGGGCAAGTACTTCTACCACAGAATATACTACTCCTACCACCACCACGAGCGCTCATACACCTACCACAGACATTACTACTCCTAACACCACATTGAGGGCTCCTACTTCTACCACAGACACGACTACTAGTACAACGATCACGAGCGATCTTACTTCTACCACAGAATCAGCCACTCCTACTACCATCACCATTGCCACTACTTATACCTGAGACCCTGCTACACCTACCACCACCGCGAGAGCAACAACTTCTACCACAGGCCCTCCTACACCTCCGACCAACACAAGCGCACCAAATTCTACCACATTAACTACTACTACTATGAACACGTAGAGTGCTCCTACAGCTACCACAGTCACTAGTACTCCTACAACCACCATGAGTGCAATTACTTATAACACAGATACTACTACTCTTGCCACCACCACGAGCGCAAGTACATCTACCACAGACACTACTACTCCTGACATCAACATAAGTGCTTCAATTTCTACTACAGACTCTACTACTCGTACACCCACCACGAGCGCAACTACTTCTAACACAGACACTACTGCTGCTATCACAACCATGGCCCTCCTACTTCTACCAGATACCGTGCAACTACTAGCAGCAGGAATAGCACTCTTACTTCTTACACAGACAGTACTACTCTAACCACAACCACGAGCACTCCTACTTTTACCACAATACCTGCTACTGCTACCACCACCCCGAGCACAACTAATTCTCCCACAGACCGTGCAACTACTACCACCACCACTAGAGCTCCTACATCTACCACAGACGATAGTAATTCTACCACCAGCACTAGCACAACTACTTCTACCACCGAAACTACTACTCCTACCACCAGCACGATTGCAACTATTTCTACCACAGACCCTGCTCTTCTTACCACAACCACGAGAGCATCTACTTCTACCACAGGCCCTGCTACTACTACCACAACCATGAGCACTCCTAATTCTACCACAGACACTACTTCTCCTACCACCACCACGATGGCTCCTACTTCTACCACAGAATCAAATACTCCTACCACCACCACAAGCACTCCTGCTTCTACCACAGAAACTACTACTCCTACCACCTGCACGAGCTCTCCTGCTTCTACCACAATATCTACTACTCCTACCAAAAACACGAGTGCAAGTACTTCTACTACAGAAACTTATACTCCTACCAACAACAGGAGCTCTCCTACTTCTACCATAGAAACTACTACTCCTGCCACCATCACGAGCACTCCTACTTCTACCGCAGAATCAACTACTTCTTCCTCAACCAGGCACGCTCCTACTTCTAGCACATACACTACTACTCCTGCCACCACCACGAGCGCTCCTACTTATACCATAGACACTACTACTCTTACCAACACCACGAGTGCTCCTATTTCTATGAAAGAAACTACTACCCTACCACCACCATGAGTGATCCTACTTCTACCACAAAACCTGCTACCCCTTCCACCATCACGATACCACCTACTGCTACCACAGGCCCTTCTACACCTTCCACCAACATGAGTGATCCTACTTCTACCACAGAAACTACTACTCCTACCAATACCAACAGTGCTGCAACTTCTACCACTGAAACTATTACTCCTACCACCACCACGAGTGCAAATACATCTACCACAGACACTATTACTCTTAACTCCACCACAAGGGTTCCTATTTCTACCACAGACACTACTACTCCTGCCACCTCCACGAGCGCTTATACAACTATGAAAGTCATTATTACTCCTACCACCCCCACGAGAACCACTGTTTCTAACACAGAAACTACTACTCCTACCACCACCACGAGAGCACCTACTTGTACAACAGACCCTGCTACACCTACCACCGCCACGAGAGCAACAACTTCTACCACAGGCCCTCCTACTCCTATGACCAACACAAGAGCACCAAATTCTACCACAGTAACTACTACTACTATGAACACGTAGAGTGCTCCTACAGCTACCACAGTCACTAGTACTCCTACCGCCACCATGAGTGCAATTACTTCTAACACAGATACTACTACTCTTACCACCACCACGAGCGCAAGTACATCTACCACAGACACTACTACTCCTAACACCAACATGAGTGCTTCAATTTCTACTACAGACTCTACTACTCCTACACCAACCACGAGCGCAACTACTTCTACCACAGACACTACTGCTGCTATCACAACCATGGCCCTCCTACTTCTACCAGATACCGTGCAACTACTACCAGCAGGAAAAGCGCTCTTACTTCTAACACAGACAGTACTACTCTAACCACGAACACGAGCACTCCTACTTCTACCACAATACCTGCTACTCCTACCACCACCCCGAGCACAACTAAGTCTACCACAGACCGTGCAACTACTACCACCACCACTAGAGCTCCTACATCTACCACAGACGACAGTTATTCTACCACCAGCACTAGCGCACCTACTTCTACCACCGAAACCACTACTCCTAGCACCACCGCGATTGCAACCACTTCTACCACAGACCCTGCTATCCTTACCACAACCACGAGAACATCTACTTCTACCACAGGCCCTGCTACTACTACCACAACCATGAGCACTCCTAATTCTACCACAGACACTACATCTCCTACCACCACCACGATGGCTCCTACTTCTACCACAGAATCAAATACTCCTACCACCACCACAAGCGCTCCTGCTTCTACCACAGAAACTACTACTTCTACCACCAGCACGAGTGCAAGTACTTCTAATACAGAAACTAATACTCCTACCAACAACAAGAGCGCTCCTACTTCTACCATTGAAACTACTACTCCTGCCACCGTCACGAGCAGTCCTACATCTACCGCAGAATCTACTACTCCTACCTCAATCACGAGCACTGCTACTTCTAGCACATACACTACTACTCCTGCCACCACCACGAGCGCTCCTACTTCTACCACAGACACTACTACTCTTACCAACACCACGAGCACTCCTATTTCTATGAAAGAAACTACTACCCTACCACCACCATGAGCGATCCTACTTCTACCACAAAACCTGCTACACCTTCCACCATCACGAGACCACCTACTGCTACCACAGGCCCTTCTACACTTTCCACCAACATGAGTGATCCTACTTCTACCACAGAAACTACTACTCCTACCAATACCAACAGTGCTCCTACTTCTACCACAGACACTACTACTCCCAGCACCTCCACGAGCACTCCTACATCTACCACAGACACAACTACTCCTATCAACACAACGAGCACTCCTACTTCTACCAAGGAAACTATTACCCTACCACCACCATGAGCGCTCCTAATTCTACCACAGAACATGCAACTACAAACACCACCACAGGCGGTACTACTTCTAGCACAAAACCTGCTACTCCTACCACCACCACGAGTGCAACTACTTGTACCACAAACATGCTACTCCTTCCAACACTATGAAAGCACCTACTTCTACCACAGACCCTGCTACTACTACCTCCATCACGAGCGATCATACTTCTACCACAGAAAATACTACTCCTACCACCAAGAGTGCTCCTACTTCTACCACAGAAACTACTAGTTCTCCCACCACCACGAGTGCAACTACTTCTACCACAGACACTACTCTTCCTACCACCAGAACGAGAGCCACTACTTCTACCCTAGAAACTACTACTACCACAAACACCATGAGTGCTCCTTCTTCTACCACAAAACCTGTTACACCTACCACCACCACGAGCGATCCTACTTCTACCACAGACACTACTACACCTACCACCACCACGAGCAATCCTACTTCTACCACAGAATCAACTACTCCTAACACCATCACGAGCGCTCCTGCTTCTACCACAGAAACTACTACTTTTACCACCAGCACGAGTGCAACAACTCCTACTACAGACACTAATACACCTACAACCAGGACGAGTGTTCCTACTTCTACCACAGTCACTACTACTCTCACCAACACCACAAGCGCTCCTACTTCTACCACAGACAGTACTACTCCTACCACCACCATGTGCGCTACTACCTCTAACAAAGTATCTAGTACTCTGAACACCACCACGAGCTCTCCTACTTCTACCAGAGAAACCAATACTACCAAGACCATGAGCGCTCCTAATACTTCCACAGACTGTGCAACTCCTACCACCACCAAGTGTGCTCCTACTTCAAACACAGACCATGCTTCTCCTAACACCAACACGAGCAAAACTACTTCTAACAGCGACCCTGTTACTCGTACCACTACCATGAGAGCACCTACTTCTACCACAGGCACTGCAACTGCTTCCACCACAATGAGCGCTCCTAATTCAACCACAGAAATTAAACACCCACCAGCACCACGAGCGCCCCTACTTCTACTACAGACACTAGTACTCCTACCACCACCAGGAACGCTCCTACTTCTACCACAGGAAGTACTACTAATACCACGGGAACGGGCACAAAATCTTCTACCACAGACAGTACTCTTCCTACCACCACCACGAGCTCTCCTATTTCTACCACAGACAATACTACTCCTAACTCCACCACGAGCAAAAGTACTTCTAGCACAGAAACGACTACTCCTACCACCACCACGAGTGCAACTACTACTACCGCTGACACTACTACTCCTACCACCACCATGAGTGCACATATTTCTACAAAAGACATTACTACTCCTACCAACCCCACGATCACCAGTCCGTCTACCACAGAAACTACTACTCCTACCACCGCCACAAGAGCACCTGCTTGTACCACAGACCCTGTTACTCCTACCACCACCAAGAGCACTCCTACTTCTACCACAGAAACTACTACTCCAACCACCACAACGAACACTCCTACTTCTACTGCAGAAACTACTGCTCCTAAAACCACCACGAGCGAACTACATCTACCAGAGATACTACTACTCCTAACACCACCACGAGCGCTCCTACTTCCATCACAGACACTATTACTCCAAGTAGCACCACGAGCGCTCCTCCTTCTACCACAGACACTACTCCTCCTACCAACACAACGAGCATTCCTACTTCTATCAAAGAAACTACTACCCTACCAACACCATGAGCATTCCAACTTCTACCACAGAACATGCAACTCCAACCACCACCACAAGCGTTACTACTTCTACCACAAAACCTGCTTCTCCTACCACCACTGCGAGTGGATCTACTTGTACCGCAAAACCTTCTACACCTACCACCACAACGAGAGCACCTACTTCTACCACAGGCCCTGCTACCTCTACTTCCATCACGAGCGATCCTATTTCTACAACAGAAACTACTACTCCTACCAACAGGAAGAGAGCTCCTACTTCTGCTACAGAAACTACTATTCCTACCACCACCACGAACGCAACTACTTCTACCACAGAAACTACTACTCCTACCACCACAGCGAGAGCCCCTAATTCTACCCCAGAAACTACTACTACCACAACCAGCACAAGCGCTCCCATATTTTCCACAGAACCTGCTACTCCTACCACCATCACGAGCGAAACTACTTCTACCACAGACACGACTATTCCCACCACCACCACGAGCACTCCTACTTCTACCGCAGATAGTACTACTCCTTCCAGCACCACGAGCGCTCCAATTTCTCCCAAAAAATCTACTACTCCTACCATCACCACTAGCTCTCCTACTTCTAACAGAGAAACAACTACTACCAGCACCACGAACACTTCTACTTGTACCACAGTCTGTGCAACTTCTACCACCACAACGAACTCTCCTACTTCTAACACAGAACATGCTACTCCAACACCACCACGAGGGCAAGTACTTCTACCACAGAATATACTACTCCTACCACCACCACGAGCGCTCATACACCTACCACAGACATTACTACTCCTAACACCACATTGAGGGCTCCTACTTCTACCACAGACACGACTACTAGTACAACGATCACGAGCGATCTTACTTCTACCACAGAATCAGCCACTCCTACTACCATCACCATTGCCACTACTTATACCTGAGACCCTGCTACACCTACCACCACCGCGAGAGCAACAACTTCTACCACAGGCCCTCCTACACCTCCGACCAACACAAGCGCACCAAATTCTACCACATTAACTACTACTACTATGAACACGTAGAGTGCTCCTACAGCTACCACAGTCACTAGTACTCCTACAACCACCATGAGTGCAATTACTTATAACACAGATACTACTACTCTTGCCACCACCACGAGCGCAAGTACATCTACCACAGACACTACTACTCCTGACATCAACATAAGTGCTTCAATTTCTACTACAGACTCTACTACTCGTACACCCACCACGAGCGCAACTACTTCTAACACAGACACTACTGCTGCTATCACAACCATGGCCCTCCTACTTCTACCAGATACCGTGCAACTACTAGCAGCAGGAATAGCACTCTTACTTCTTACACAGACAGTACTACTCTAACCACAACCACGAGCACTCCTACTTTTACCACAATACCTGCTACTGCTACCACCACCCCGAGCACAACTAATTCTCCCACAGACCGTGCAACTACTACCACCACCACTAGAGCTCCTACATCTACCACAGACGATAGTAATTCTACCACCAGCACTAGCACAACTACTTCTACCACCGAAACTACTACTCCTACCACCAGCACGATTGCAACTATTTCTACCACAGACCCTGCTCTTCTTACCACAACCACGAGAGCATCTACTTCTACCACAGGCCCTGCTACTACTACCACAACCATGAGCACTCCTAATTCTACCACAGACACTACTTCTCCTACCACCACCACGATGGCTCCTACTTCTACCACAGAATCAAATACTCCTACCACCACCACAAGCACTCCTGCTTCTACCACAGAAACTACTACTCCTACCACCTGCACGAGCTCTCCTGCTTCTACCACAATATCTACTACTCCTACCAAAAACACGAGTGCAAGTACTTCTACTACAGAAACTTATACTCCTACCAACAACAGGAGCTCTCCTACTTCTACCATAGAAACTACTACTCCTGCCACCATCACGAGCACTCCTACTTCTACCGCAGAATCAACTACTTCTTCCTCAACCAGGCACGCTCCTACTTCTAGCACATACACTACTACTCCTGCCACCACCACGAGCGCTCCTACTTATACCATAGACACTACTACTCTTACCAACACCACGAGTGCTCCTATTTCTATGAAAGAAACTACTACCCTACCACCACCATGAGTGATCCTACTTCTACCACAAAACCTGCTACCCCTTCCACCATCACGATACCACCTACTGCTACCACAGGCCCTTCTACACCTTCCACCAACATGAGTGATCCTACTTCTACCACAGAAACTACTACTCCTACCAATACCAACAGTGCTGCAACTTCTACCACTGAAACTATTACTCCTACCACCACCACGAGTGCAAATACATCTACCACAGACACTATTACTCTTAACTCCACCACAAGGGTTCCTATTTCTACCACAGACACTACTACTCCTGCCACCTCCACGAGCGCTTATACAACTATGAAACTCATTATTACTCCTACCACCCCCACGAGAACCACTGTTTCTAACACAGAAACTACTACTCCTACCACCACCACGAGAGCACCTAGTTGTACAACAGACCCTGCTACACCTACCACCGCCACGAGAGCAACAACTTCTACCACAGGCCCTCCTACTCCTATGACCAACACAAGAGCACCAAATTCTACCACAGTAACTACTACTACTATGAACACGTAGAGTGCTCCTACAGCTACCACAGTCACTAGTACTCCTACCGCCACCATGAGTGCAATTACTTCTAACACAGATACTACTACTCTTACCACCACCACGAGCGCAAGTACATCTACCACAGACACTACTACTCCTAACACCAACATGAGTGCTTCAATTTCTACTACAGACTCTACTACTCCTACACCAACCACGAGCGCAACTACTTCTACCACAGACACTACTGCTGCTATCACAACCATGGCCCTCCTACTTCTACCAGATACCGTGCAACTACTACCAGCAGGAAAAGCGCTCTTACTTCTAACACAGACAGTACTACTCTAACCACGAACACGAGCACTCCTACTTCTACCACAATACCTGCTACTCCTACCACCACCCCGAGCACAACTAAGTCTACCACAGACCGTGCAACTACTACCACCACCACTAGAGCTCCTACATCTACCACAGACGACAGTTATTCTACCACCAGCACTAGCGCACCTACTTCTACCACCGAAACCACTACTCCTAGCACCACCGCGATTGCAACCACTTCTACCACAGACCCTGCTATCCTTACCACAACCACGAGAACATCTACTTCTACCACAGGCCCTGCTACTACTACCACAACCATGAGCACTCCTAATTCTACCACAGACACTACATCTCCTACCACCACCACGATGGCTCCTACTTCTACCACAGAATCAAATACTCCTACCACCACCACAAGCGCTCCTGCTTCTACCACAGAAACTACTACTTCTACCACCAGCACGAGTGCAAGTACTTCTAATACAGAAACTAATACTCCTACCAACAACAAGAGCGCTCCTACTTCTACCATTGAAACTACTACTCCTGCCACCGTCACGAGCAGTCCTACATCTACCGCAGGATCTACTACTCCTACCTCAATCACGAGCACTGCTACTTCTAGCACATACACTACTACTCCTGCCACCACCACGAGCGCTCCTACTTCTACCACAGACACTACTACTCTTACCAACACCACGAGCACTCCTATTTCTATGAAAGAAACTACTACCCTACCACCACCATGAGCGATCCTACTTCTACCACAAAACCTGCTACACCTTCCACCATCACGAGACCACCTACTGCTACCACAGGCCCTTCTACACTTTCCACCAACATGAGTGATCCTACTTCTACCACAGAAACTACTACTCCTACCAATACCAACAGTGCTCCTACTTCTACCACAGACACTACTACTCCCAGCACCTCCACGAGCACTCCTACATCTACCACAGACACAACTACTCCTATCAACACAACGAGCACTCCTACTTCTACCAAGGAAACTATTACCCTACCACCACCATGAGCGCTCCTAATTCTACCACAGAACATGCAACTACAAACACCACCACAGGCGGTACTACTTCTAGCACAAAACCTGCTACTCCTACCACCACCACGAGTGCAACTACTTGTACCACAAACATGCTACTCCTTCCAACACTATGAAAGCACCTACTTCTACCACAGGCCCTGCTACTACTACCTCCATCACGAGCGATCATACTTCTACCACAGAAAATACTACTCCTACCACCAAGAGTGCTCCTACTTCTACCACAGAAACTACTAGTTCTCCCACCACCACGAGTGCAACTACTTCTACCACAGACACTACTCTTCCTACCACCAGAACGAGAGCCACTACTTCTACCTTAGAAACTACTACTACCACAAACACCATGAGTGCTCCTTCTTCTACCACAAAACCTGTTACACCTACCACCACCACGAGCGATCCTACTTCTACCACAGACACTACTACACCTACCACCACCACGAGCAATCCTACTTCTACCACAGAATCAACTACTCCTAACACCATCACGAGCGCTCCTGCTTCTACCACAGAAACTACTACTTTTACCACCAGCACGAGTGCAACAACTCCTACTACAGACACTAATACACCTACAACCAGGACGAGTGTTCCTACTTCTACCACAGTCACTACTACTCTCACCAACACCACAAGCGCTCCTACTTCTACCACAGACAGTACTACTCCTACCAACACCATGTGCGCTACTACCTCTAACAAAGTATCTAGTACTCTGAACACCACCACGAGCTCTCCTACTTCTACCAGAGAAACCAATACTACCAAGACCATGAGCGCTCCTAATACTTCCACAGACTGTGCAACTCCTACCACCACCAAGTGTGCTCCTACTTCAAACACAGACCATGCTTCTCCTAACACCAACACGAGCAAAACTACTTCTAACAGCGACCCTGTTACTCGTACCACTACCATGAGAGCACCTACTTCTACCACAGGCACTGCAACTGCTTCCACCACAATGAGCGCTCCTAATTCAACCACAGAAATTAAACACCCAACAGCACCACGAGCGCCCCTACTTCTACTACAGACACTAGTACTCCTACCACCACCAGGAACGCTCCTACTTCTACCACAGGAACTACTACTAATACCACGGGAACGGGCACAAAATCTTCTACCACAGACAGTACTCTTCCTACCACCACCACGAGCTCTCCTATTTCTACCACAGACAATACTACTCCTAACTCCACCACGAGCAAAAGTACTTCTAGCACAGAAACGACTACTCCTACCACCACCACGAGTGCAACTACTACTACCACTGACACTACTACTCCTACCACCACCATGAGTGCACATATTTCTACAAAAGACATTACTACTCCTACCAACCCCACGATCACCAGTCCGTCTACCACAGAAACTACTACTCCTACCACCGCCACAAGAGCACCTACTTGTACCACAGACCCTGTTACTCCTACCACCACCAAGAGCACTCCTACTTCTACCACAGAAACTACTACTCCAACCACCACAACGAACACTCCTACTTCTACTGCAGAAACTACTGCTCCTAAAACCACCACGAGCGAACTACATCTACCAGAGATACTACTACTCCTAACACCACCACGAGCGCTCCTACTTCCATCACAGACACTATTACTCCAAGTAGCACCACGAGCGCTCCTCCTTCTACCACAGACACTACTCCTCCTACCAACACAACGAGCATTCCTACTTCTATCAAAGAAACTACTACCCTACCAACACCATGAGCATTCCAACTTCTACCACAGAACATGCAACTCCAACCACCACCACAAGCGTTACTACTTCTACCACAAAACCTGCTTCTCCTACCACCACTGCGAGTGGATCTACTTGTACCGCAAAACCTTCTACACCTACCACCACAACGAGAGCACCTACTTCTACCACAGGCCCTGCTACCTCTACTTCCATCACGAGCGATCCTATTTCTACAACAGAAACTACTACTCCTACCAACAGGAAGAGAGCTCCTACTTCTGCTACAGAAACTACTATTCCTACCACCACCACGAACGCAACTACTTCTACCACAGAAACTACTACTCCTACCACCACAGCGAGAGCCCCTAATTCTACCCCAGAAACTACTACTACCACAACCAGCACAAGCGCTCCCATATTTTCCACAGAACCTGCTACTCCTACCACCATCACGAGCGAAACTACTTCTACCACAGACACGACTATTCCCACCACCACCACGAGCACTCCTACTTCTACCGCAGATAGTACTACTCCTTCCAGCACCACGAGCGCTCCAATTTCTCCCAAAAAATCTACTACTCCTACCATCACCACTAGCTCTCCTACTTCTAACAGAGAAACAACTACTACCAGCACCACGAACACTTCTACTTGTACCACAGTCTGTGCAACTTCTACCACCACAACGAACTCTCCTACTTCTAACACAGAACATGCTACTCCAACACCACCACGAGGGCAAGTACTTCTACCACAGAATATACTACTCCTACCACCACCACGAGCGCTCATACACCTACCACAGACATTACTACTCCTAACACCACATTGAGGGCTCCTACTTCTACCACAGACACGACTACTAGTACAACGATCACGAGCGATCTTACTTCTACCACAGAATCAGCCACTCCTACTACCATCACCATTGCCACTACTTATACCTGAGACCCTGCTACACCTACCACCACCGCGAGAGCAACAACTTCTACCACAGGCCCTCCTACACCTCCGACCAACACAAGCGCACCAAATTCTACCACATTAACTACTACTACTATGAACACGTAGAGTGCTCCTACAGCTACCACAGTCACTAGTACTCCTACAACCACCATGAGTGCAATTACTTATAACACAGATACTACTACTCTTGCCACCACCACGAGCGCAAGTACATCTACCACAGACACTACTACTCCTGACATCAACATAAGTGCTTCAATTTCTACTACAGACTCTACTACTCGTACACCCACCACGAGCGCAACTACTTCTAACACAGACACTACTGCTGCTATCACAACCATGGCCCTCCTACTTCTACCAGATACCGTGCAACTACTAGCAGCAGGAATAGCACTCTTACTTCTTACACAGACAGTACTACTCTAACCACAACCACGAGCACTCCTACTTTTACCACAATACCTGCTACTGCTACCACCACCCCGAGCACAACTAATTCTCCCACAGACCGTGCAACTACTACCACCACCACTAGAGCTCCTACATCTACCACAGACGATAGTAATTCTACCACCAGCACTAGCACAACTACTTCTACCACCGAAACTACTACTCCTACCACCAGCACGATTGCAACTATTTCTACCACAGACCCTGCTCTTCTTACCACAACCACGAGAGCATCTACTTCTACCACAGGCCCTGCTACTACTACCACAACCATGAGCACTCCTAATTCTACCACAGACACTACTTCTCCTACCACCACCACGATGGCTCCTACTTCTATCACAGAATCAAATACTCCTACCACCACCACAAGCACTCCTGCTTCTACCAGAGAAACTACTACTCCTACCACCTGCACGAGCTCTCCTGCTTCTACCACAATATCTACTACTCCTACCAAAAACACGAGTGCAAGTACTTCTACTACAGAAACTTATACTCCTACCAACAACAGGAGCTCTCCTACTTCTACCATAGAAACTACTACTCCTGCCACCATCACGAGCACTCCTACTTCTACCGCAGAATCAACTACTTCTTCCTCAACCAGGCACGCTCCTACTTCTAGCACATACACTACTACTCCTGCCACCACCACGAGCGCTCCTACTTATACCATAGACACTACTACTCTTACCAACACCACGAGTGCTCCTATTTCTATGAAAGAAACTACTACCCTACCACCACCATGAGTGATCCTACTTCTACCACAAAACCTGCTACCCCTTCCACCATCACGATACCACCTACTGCTACCACAGGCCCTTCTACACCTTCCACCAACATGAGTGATCCTACTTCTACCACAGAAACTACTACTCCTACCAATACCAACAGTGCTGCAACTTCTACCACTGAAACTATTACTCCTACCACCACCACGAGTGCAAATACATCTACCACAGACACTATTACTCTTAACTCCACCACAAGGGTTCCTATTTCTACCACAGACACTACTACTCCTGCCACCTCCACGAGCGCTTATACAACTATGAAAGTCATTATTACTCCTACCACCCCCACGAGAACCACTGTTTCTAACACAGAAACTACTACTCCTACCACCACCACGAGAGCACCTACTTGTACAACAGACCCTGCTACACCTACCACCGCCACGAGAGCAACAACTTCTACCACAGGCCCTCCTACTCCTATGACCAACACAAGAGCACCAAATTCTACCACAGTAACTACTACTACTATGAACACGTAGAGTGCTCCTACAGCTACCACAGTCACTAGTACTCCTACCGCCACCATGAGTGCAATTACTTCTAACACAGATACTACTACTCTTACCACCATCACGAGCGCAAGTACATCTACCACAGACACTACTACTCCTAACACCAACATGAGTGCTTCAATTTCTACTACAGACTCTACTACTCCTACACCAACCACGAGCGCAACTACTTCTACCACAGACACTACTGCTGCTATCACAACCATGGCCCTCCTACTTCTACCAGATACCATGCAACTACTACCAGCAGGAAAAGCGCTCTTACTTCTAACACAGACAGTACTACTCTAACCACGAACACGAGCACTCCTACTTCTACCACAATACCTGCTACTCCTACCACCACCCCGAGCACAACTAATTCTACCACAGACCGTGCAACTACTACCACCACCACTAGAGCTCCTACATCTACCACAGACGACAGTTATTCTACCACCAGCACTAGCGCACCTACTTCTACCACCGAAACCACTACTCCTAGCACCACCGCGATTGCAACCACTTCTACCACAGACCCTGCTATCCTTACCACAACCACGAGAACATCTACTTCTACCACAGGCCCTGCTACTACTACCACAACCATGAGCACTCCTAATTCTACCACAGACACTACATCTCCTACCACCACCACGATGGCTCCTACTTCTACCACAGAATCAAATACTCCTACCACCACCACAAGCGCTCCTGCTTCTACCACAGAAACTACTACTTCTACCACCAGCACGAGTGCAAGTACTTCTAATACAGAAACTAATACTCCTACCAACAACAAGAGCGCTCCTACTTCTACCATTGAAACTACTACTCCTGCCACCGTCACGAGCAGTCCTACATCTACCGCAGAATCTACTACTCCTACCTCAATCACGAGCACTGCTACTTCTAGCACATACACTACTACTCCTGCCACCACCACGAGCGCTCCTACTTCTACCACAGACACTACTACTCTTACCAACACCACGAGCACTCCTATTTCTATGAAAGAAACTACTACCCTACCACCACCATGAGCGATCCTACTTCTACCACAAAACCTGCTACACCTTCCACCATCACGAGACCACCTACTGCTACCACAGGCCCTTCTACACTTTCCACCAACATGAGTGATCCTACTTCTACCACAGAAACTACTACTCCTACCAATACCAACAGTGCTCCTACTTCTACCACAGACACTACTACTCTCAGCACCTCCACGAGCACTCCTACATCTACCACAGACACAACTACTCCTATCAACACAACGAGCACTCCTACTTCTACCAAGGAAACTATTACCCTACCACCACCATGAGCGCTCCTAATTCTACCACAGAACATGCAACTACAAACACCACCACAGGCGGTACTACTTCTAGCACAAAACCTGCTACTCCTACCACCACCACGAGTGCAACTACTTGTACCACAAACATGCTACTCCTTCCAACACTATGAAAGCACCTACTTCTACCACAGGCCCTGCTACTACTACCTCCATCACGAGCGATCATACTTCTACCACAGAAAATACTACTCCTACCACCAAGAGTGCTCCTACTTCTACCACAGAAACTACTAGTTCTCCCACCACCACGAGTGCAACTACTTCTACCACAGACACTACTCTTCCTACCACCAGAACGAGAGCCACTACTTCTACCTTAGAAACTACTACTACCACAAACACCATGAGTGCTCCTTCTTCTACCACAAAACCTGTTACACCTACCACCACCACGAGCGATCCTACTTCTACCACAGACACTACTACACCTACCACCACCACGAGCAATCCTACTTCTACCACAGAATCAACTACTCCTAACACCATCACGAGCGCTCCTGCTTCTACCACAGAAACTACTACTTTTACCACCAGCACGAGTGCAACAACTCCTACTACAGACACTAATACACCTACAACCAGGACGAGTGTTCCTACTTCTACCACAGTCACTACTACTCTCACCAACACCACAAGCGCTCCTACTTCTACCACAGACAGTACTACTCCTACCAACACCATGTGCGCTACTACCTCTAACAAAGTATCTAGTACTCTGAACACCACCACGAGCTCTCCTACTTCTACCAGAGAAACCAATACTACCAAGACCATGAGCGCTCCTAATACTTCCACAGACTGTGCAACTCCTACCACCACCAAGTGTGCTCCTACTTCAAACACAGACCATGCTTCTCCTACCACCAACACGAGCAAAACTACTTCTAACAGCGACCCTGTTACTCGTACCACTACCATGAGAGCACCTACTTCTACCACAGGCACTGCAACTGCTTCCACCACAATGAGCGCTCCTAATTCAACCACAGAAATTAAACACCCAACAGCACCACGAGCGCCCCTACTTCTACTACAGACACTAGTACTCCTACCACCACCAGGAACGCTCCTACTTCTACCACAGGAACTACTACTAATACCACGGGAACGGGCACAAAATCTTCTACCACAGACAGTACTCTTCCTACCACCACCACGAGCTCTCCTATTTCTACCACAGACAATACTACTCCTAACTCCACCACGAGCAAAAGTACTTCTAGCACAGAAACGACTACTCCTACCACCACCACGAGTGCAACTACTACTACCACTGACACTACTACTCCTACCACCACCATGAGTGCACATATTTCTACAAAAGACATTACTACTCCTACCAACCCCACGATCACCAGTCCGTCTACCACAGAAACTACTACTCCTACCACCGCCACAAGAGCACCTACTTGTACCACAGACCCTGTTACTCCTACCACCACCAAGAGCACTCCTACTTCTACCACAGAAACTACTACTCCAACCACCACAACGAACACTCCTACTTCTACTGCAGAAACTACTGCTCCTAAAACCACCACGAGCGAACTACATCTACCAGAGATACTACTACTCCTAACACCACCACGAGCGCTCCTACTTCCATCACAGACACTATTACTCCAAGTAGCACCACGAGCGCTCCTCCTTCTACCACAGACACTACTCCTCCTACCAACACAACGAGCATTCCTACTTCTATCAAAGAAACTACTACCCTACCAACACCATGAGCATTCCAACTTCTACCACAGAACATGCAACTCCAACCACCACCACAAGCGTTACTACTTCTACCACAAAACCTGCTTCTCCTACCACCACTGCGAGTGGATCTACTTGTACCGCAAAACCTTCTACACCTACCACCACAACGAGAGCACCTACTTCTACCACAGGCCCTGCTACCTCTACTTCCATCACGAGCGATCCTATTTCTACAACAGAAACTACTACTCCTACCAACAGGAAGAGAGCTCCTACTTCTGCTACAGAAACTACTATTCCTACCACCACCACGAACGCAACTACTTCTACCACAGAAACTACTACTCCTACCACCACAGCGAGAGCCCCTAATTCTACCCCAGAAACTACTACTACCACAACCAGCACAAGCGCTCCCATATTTTCCACAGAACCTGCTACTCCTACCACCATCACGAGCGAAACTACTTCTACCACAGACACGACTATTCCCACCACCACCACGAGCACTCCTACTTCTACCGCAGATAGTACTACTCCTTCCAGCACCACGAGCGCTCCAATTTCTCCCAAAAAATCTACTACTCCTACCATCACCACTAGCTCTCCTACTTCTAACAGAGAAACAACTACTACCAGCACCACGAACACTTCTACTTGTACCACAGTCTGTGCAACTTCTACCACCACAACGAACTCTCCTACTTCTAACACAGAACATGCTACTCCAACACCACCACGAGGGCAAGTACTTCTACCACAGAATATACTACTCCTACCACCACCACGAGCGCTCATACACCTACCACAGACATTACTACTCCTAACACCACATTGAGGGCTCCTACTTCTACCACAGACACGACTACTAGTACAACGATCACGAGCGATCTTACTTCTACCACAGAATCAGCCACTCCTACTACCATCACCATTGCCACTACTTATACCTGAGACCCTGCTACACCTACCACCACCGCGAGAGCAACAACTTCTACCACAGGCCCTCCTACACCTCCGACCAACACAAGCGCACCAAATTCTACCACATTAACTACTACTACTATGAACACGTAGAGTGCTCCTACAGCTACCACAGTCACTAGTACTCCTACAACCACCATGAGTGCAATTACTTATAACACAGATACTACTACTCTTGCCACCACCACGAGCGCAAGTACATCTACCACAGACACTACTACTCCTGACATCAACATAAGTGCTTCAATTTCTACTACAGACTCTACTACTCGTACACCCACCACGAGCGCAACTACTTCTAACACAGACACTACTGCTGCTATCACAACCATGGCCCTCCTACTTCTACCAGATACCGTGCAACTACTAGCAGCAGGAATAGCACTCTTACTTCTTACACAGACAGTACTACTCTAACCACAACCACGAGCACTCCTACTTTTACCACAATACCTGCTACTGCTACCACCACCCCGAGCACAACTAATTCTCCCACAGACCGTGCAACTACTACCACCACCACTAGAGCTCCTACATCTACCACAGACGATAGTAATTCTACCACCAGCACTAGCACAACTACTTCTACCACCGAAACTACTACTCCTACCACCAGCACGATTGCAACTATTTCTACCACAGACCCTGCTCTTCTTACCACAACCACGAGAGCATCTACTTCTACCACAGGCCCTGCTACTACTACCACAACCATGAGCACTCCTAATTCTACCACAGACACTACTTCTCCTACCACCACCACGATGGCTCCTACTTCTACCACAGAATCAAATACTCCTACCACCACCACAAGCACTCCTGCTTCTACCACAGAAACTACTACTCCTACCACCTGCACGAGCTCTCCTGCTTCTACCACAATATCTACTACTCCTACCAAAAACACGAGTGCAAGTACTTCTACTACAGAAACTTATACTCCTACCAACAACAGGAGCTCTCCTACTTCTACCATAGAAACTACTACTCCTGCCACCATCACGAGCACTCCTACTTCTACCGCAGAATCAACTACTTCTTCCTCAACCAGGCACGCTCCTACTTCTAGCACATACACTACTACTCCTGCCACCACCACGAGCGCTCCTACTTATACCATAGACACTACTACTCTTACCAACACCACGAGTGCTCCTATTTCTATGAAAGAAACTACTACCCTACCACCACCATGAGTGATCCTACTTCTACCACAAAACCTGCTACCCCTTCCACCATCACGATACCACCTACTGCTACCACAGGCCCTTCTACACCTTCCACCAACATGAGTGATCCTACTTCTACCACAGAAACTACTACTCCTACCAATACCAACAGTGCTGCAACTTCTACCACTGAAACTATTACTCCTACCACCACCACGAGTGCAAATACATCTACCACAGACACTATTACTCTTAACTCCACCACAAGGGTTCCTATTTCTACCACAGACACTACTACTCCTGCCACCTCCACGAGCGCTTATACAACTATGAAACTCATTATTACTCCTACCACCCCCACGAGAACCACTGTTTCTAACACAGAAACTACTACTCCTACCACCACCACGAGAGCACCTAGTTGTACAACAGACCCTGCTACACCTACCACCGCCACGAGAGCAACAACTTCTACCACAGGCCCTCCTACTCCTATGACCAACACAAGAGCACCAAATTCTACCACAGTAACTACTACTACTATGAACACGTAGAGTGCTCCTACAGCTACCACAGTCACTAGTACTCCTACCGCCACCATGAGTGCAATTACTTCTAACACAGATACTACTACTCTTACCACCACCACGAGCGCAAGTACATCTACCACAGACACTACTACTCCTAACACCAACATGAGTGCTTCAATTTCTACTACAGACTCTACTACTCCTACACCAACCACGAGCGCAACTACTTCTACCACAGACACTACTGCTGCTATCACAACCATGGCCCTCCTACTTCTACCAGATACCGTGCAACTACTACCAGCAGGAAAAGCGCTCTTACTTCTAACACAGACAGTACTACTCTAACCACGAACACGAGCACTCCTACTTCTACCACAATACCTGCTACTCCTACCACCACCCCGAGCACAACTAAGTCTACCACAGACCGTGCAACTACTACCACCACCACTAGAGCTCCTACATCTACCACAGACGACAGTTATTCTACCACCAGCACTAGCGCACCTACTTCTACCACCGAAACCACTACTCCTAGCACCACCGCGATTGCAACCACTTCTACCACAGACCCTGCTATCCTTACCACAACCACGAGAACATCTACTTCTACCACAGGCCCTGCTACTACTACCACAACCATGAGCACTCCTAATTCTACCACAGACACTACATCTCCTACCACCACCACGATGGCTCCTACTTCTACCACAGAATCAAATACTCCTACCACCACCACAAGCGCTCCTGCTTCTACCACAGAAACTACTACTTCTACCACCAGCACTAGTGCAAGTACTTCTAATACAGAAACTAATACTCCTACCAACAACAAGAGCACTCCTACTTCTACCATTGAAACTACTACTCCTGCCACCGTCACGAGCAGTCCTACATCTACCGCAGAATCTACTACTCCTACCTCAATCACGAGCACTGCTACTTCTAGCACATACACTACTACTCCTGCCACCACCACGAGCGCTCCTACTTCTACCACAGACACTACTACTCTTACCAACACCACGAGCACTCCTATTTCTATGAAAGAAACTACTACCCTACCACCACCATGAGCGATCCTACTTCTACCACAAAACCTGCTACACCTTCCACCATCACGAGACCACCTACTGCTACCACAGGCCCTTCTACACTTTCCACCAACATGAGTGATCCTACTTCTACCACAGAAACTACTACTCCTACCAATACCAACAGTGCTCCTACTTCTACCACAGACACTACTACTCCCAGCACCTCCACGAGCACTCCTACATCTACCACAGACACAACTACTCCTATCAACACAACGAGCACTCCTACTTCTACCAAGGAAACTATTACCCTACCACCACCATGAGCGCTCCTAATTCTACCACAGAACATGCAACTACAAACACCACCACAGGCGGTACTACTTCTAGCACAAAACCTGCTACTCCTACCACCACCACGAGTGCAACTACTTGTACCACAAACATGCTACTCCTTCCAACACTATGAAAGCACCTACTTCTACCACAGGCCCTGCTACTACTACCTCCATCACGAGCGATCATACTTCTACCACAGAAAATACTACTCCTACCACCAAGAGTGCTCCTACTTCTACCACAGAAACTACTAGTTCTCCCACCACCACGAGTGCAACTACTTCTACCACAGACACTACTCTTCCTACCACCAGAACGAGAGCCACTACTTCTACCCTAGAAACTACTACTACCACAAACACCATGAGTGCTCCTTCTTCTACCACAAAACCTGTTACACCTACCACCACCACGAGCGATCCTACTTCTACCACAGACACTACTACACCTACCACCACCACGAGCAATCCTACTTCTACCACAGAATCAACTACTCCTAACACCATCACGAGCGCTCCTGCTTCTACCACAGAAACTACTACTTTTACCACCAGCACGAGTGCAACAACTCCTACTACAGACACTAATACACCTACAACCAGGACGAGTGTTCCTACTTCTACCACAGTCACTACTACTCTCACCAACACCACAAGCGCTCCTACTTCTACCACAGACAGTACTACTCCTACCACCACCATGTGCGCTACTACCTCTAACAAAGTATCTAGTACTCTGAACACCACCACGAGCTCTCCTACTTCTACCAGAGAAACCAATACTACCAAGACCATGAGCGCTCCTAATACTTCCACAGACTGTGCAACTCCTACCACCACCAAGTGTGCTCCTACTTCAAACACAGACCATGCTTCTCCTAACACCAACACGAGCAAAACTACTTCTAACAGCGACCCTGTTACTCGTACCACTACCATGAGAGCACCTACTTCTACCACAGGCACTGCAACTGCTTCCACCACAATGAGCGCTCCTAATTCAACCACAGAAATTAAACACCCACCAGCACCACGAGCGCCCCTACTTCTACTACAGACACTAGTACTCCTACCACCACCAGGAACGCTCCTACTTCTACCACAGGAACTACTACTAATACCACGGGAACGGGCACAAAATCTTCTACCACAGACAGTACTCTTCCTACCACCACCACGAGCTCTCCTATTTCTACCACAGACAATACTACTCCTAACTCCACCACGAGCAAAAGTACTTCTAGCACAGAAACGACTACTCCTACCACCACCACGAGTGCAACTACTACTACCGCTGACACTACTACTCCTACCACCACCATGAGTGCACATATTTCTACAAAAGACATTACTACTCCTACCAACCCCACGATCACCAGTCCGTCTACCACAGAAACTACTACTCCTACCACCGCCACAAGAGCACCTGCTTGTACCACAGACCCTGTTACTCCTACCACCACCAAGAGCACTCCTACTTCTACCACAGAAACTACTACTCCAACCACCACAACGAACACTCCTACTTCTACTGCAGAAACTACTGCTCCTAAAACCACCACGAGCGAACTACATCTACCAGAGATACTACTACTCCTAACACCACCACGAGCGCTCCTACTTCCATCACAGACACTATTACTCCAAGTAGCACCACGAGCGCTCCTCCTTCTACCACAGACACTACTCCTCCTACCAACACAACGAGCATTCCTACTTCTATCAAAGAAACTACTACCCTACCAACACCATGAGCATTCCAACTTCTACCACAGAACATGCAACTCCAACCACCACCACAAGCGTTACTACTTCTACCACAAAACCTGCTTCTCCTACCACCACTGCGAGTGGATCTACTTGTACCGCAAAACCTTCTACACCTACCACCACAACGAGAGCACCTACTTCTACCACAGGCCCTGCTACCTCTACTTCCATCACGAGCGATCCTATTTCTACAACAGAAACTACTACTCCTACCAACAGGAAGAGAGCTCCTACTTCTGCTACAGAAACTACTATTCCTACCACCACCACGAACGCAACTACTTCTACCACAGAAACTACTACTCCTACCACCACAGCGAGAGCCCCTAATTCTACCCCAGAAACTACTACTACCACAACCAGCACAAGCGCTCCCATATTTTCCACAGAACCTGCTACTCCTACCACCATCACGAGCGAAACTACTTCTACCACAGACACGACTATTCCCACCACCACCACGAGCACTCCTACTTCTACCGCAGATAGTACTACTCCTTCCAGCACCACGAGCGCTCCAATTTCTCCCAAAAAATCTACTACTCCTACCATCACCACTAGCTCTCCTACTTCTAACAGAGAAACAACTACTACCAGCACCACGAACACTTCTACTTGTACCACAGTCTGTGCAACTTCTACCACCACAACGAACTCTCCTACTTCTAACACAGAACATGCTACTCCAACACCACCACGAGGGCAAGTACTTCTACCACAGAATATACTACTCCTACCACCACCACGAGCGCTCATACACCTACCACAGACATTACTACTCCTAACACCACATTGAGGGCTCCTACTTCTACCACAGACACGACTACTAGTACAACGATCACGAGCGATCTTACTTCTACCACAGAATCAGCCACTCCTACTACCATCACCATTGCCACTACTTATACCTGAGACCCTGCTACACCTACCACCACCGCGAGAGCAACAACTTCTACCACAGGCCCTCCTACACCTCCGACCAACACAAGCGCACCAAATTCTACCACATTAACTACTACTACTATGAACACGTAGAGTGCTCCTACAGCTACCACAGTCACTAGTACTCCTACAACCACCATGAGTGCAATTACTTATAACACAGATACTACTACTCTTGCCACCACCACGAGCGCAAGTACATCTACCACAGACACTACTACTCCTGACATCAACATAAGTGCTTCAATTTCTACTACAGACTCTACTACTCGTACACCCACCACGAGCGCAACTACTTCTAACACAGACACTACTGCTGCTATCACAACCATGGCCCTCCTACTTCTACCAGATACCGTGCAACTACTAGCAGCAGGAATAGCACTCTTACTTCTTACACAGACAGTACTACTCTAACCACAACCACGAGCACTCCTACTTTTACCACAATACCTGCTACTGCTACCACCACCCCGAGCACAACTAATTCTCCCACAGACCGTGCAACTACTACCACCACCACTAGAGCTCCTACATCTACCACAGACGATAGTAATTCTACCACCAGCACTAGCACAACTACTTCTACCACCGAAACTACTACTCCTACCACCAGCACGATTGCAACTATTTCTACCACAGACCCTGCTCTTCTTACCACAACCACGAGAGCATCTACTTCTACCACAGGCCCTGCTACTACTACCACAACCATGAGCACTCCTAATTCTACCACAGACACTACTTCTCCTACCACCACCACGATGGCTCCTACTTCTACCACAGAATCAAATACTCCTACCACCACCACAAGCACTCCTGCTTCTACCACAGAAACTACTACTCCTACCACCTGCACGAGCTCTCCTGCTTCTACCACAATATCTACTACTCCTACCAAAAACACGAGTGCAAGTACTTCTACTACAGAAACTTATACTCCTACCAACAACAGGAGCTCTCCTACTTCTACCATAGAAACTACTACTCCTGCCACCATCACGAGCACTCCTACTTCTACCGCAGAATCAACTACTTCTTCCTCAACCAGGCACGCTCCTACTTCTAGCACATACACTACTACTCCTGCCACCACCACGAGCGCTCCTACTTATACCATAGACACTACTACTCTTACCAACACCACGAGTGCTCCTATTTCTATGAAAGAAACTACTACCCTACCACCACCATGAGTGATCCTACTTCTACCACAAAACCTGCTACCCCTTCCACCATCACGATACCACCTACTGCTACCACAGGCCCTTCTACACCTTCCACCAACATGAGTGATCCTACTTCTACCACAGAAACTACTACTCCTACCAATACCAACAGTGCTGCAACTTCTACCACTGAAACTATTACTCCTACCACCACCACGAGTGCAAATACATCTACCACAGACACTATTACTCTTAACTCCACCACAAGGGTTCCTATTTCTACCACAGACACTACTACTCCTGCCACCTCCACGAGCGCTTATACAACTATGAAAGTCATTATTACTCCTACCACCCCCACGAGAACCACTGTTTCTAACACAGAAACTACTACTCCTACCACCACCACGAGAGCACCTACTTGTACAACAGACCCTGCTACACCTACCACCGCCACGAGAGCAACAACTTCTACCACAGGCCCTCCTACTCCTATGACCAACACAAGAGCACCAAATTCTACCACAGTAACTACTACTACTATGAACACGTAGAGTGCTCCTACAGCTACCACAGTCACTAGTACTCCTACCGCCACCATGAGTGCAATTACTTCTAACACAGATACTACTACTCTTACCACCACCACGAGCGCAAGTACATCTACCACAGACACTACTACTCCTAACACCAACATGAGTGCTTCAATTTCTACTACAGACTCTACTACTCCTACACCAACCACGAGCGCAACTACTTCTACCACAGACACTACTGCTGCTATCACAACCATGGCCCTCCTACTTCTACCAGATACCGTGCAACTACTACCAGCAGGAAAAGCGCTCTTACTTCTAACACAGACAGTACTACTCTAACCACGAACACGAGCACTCCTACTTCTACCACAATACCTGCTACTCCTACCACCACCCCGAGCACAACTAAGTCTACCACAGACCGTGCAACTACTACCACCACCACTAGAGCTCCTACATCTACCACAGACGACAGTTATTCTACCACCAGCACTAGCGCACCTACTTCTACCACCGAAACCACTACTCCTAGCACCACCGCGATTGCAACCACTTCTACCACAGACCCTGCTATCCTTACCACAACCACGAGAACATCTACTTCTACCACAGGCCCTGCTACTACTACCACAACCATGAGCACTCCTAATTCTACCACAGACACTACATCTCCTACCACCACCACGATGGCTCCTACTTCTACCACAGAATCAAATACTCCTACCACCACCACAAGCGCTCCTGCTTCTACCACAGAAACTACTACTTCTACCACCAGCACGAGTGCAAGTACTTCTAATACAGAAACTAATACTCCTACCAACAACAAGAGCGCTCCTACTTCTACCATTGAAACTACTACTCCTGCCACCGTCACGAGCAGTCCTACATCTACCGCAGAATCTACTACTCCTACCTCAATCACGAGCACTGCTACTTCTAGCACATACACTACTACTCCTGCCACCACCACGAGCGCTCCTACTTCTACCACAGACACTACTACTCTTACCAACACCACGAGCACTCCTATTTCTATGAAAGAAACTACTACCCTACCACCACCATGAGCGATCCTACTTCTACCACAAAACCTGCTACACCTTCCACCATCACGAGACCACCTACTGCTACCACAGGCCCTTCTACACTTTCCACCAACATGAGTGATCCTACTTCTACCACAGAAACTACTACTCCTACCAATACCAACAGTGCTCCTACTTCTACCACAGACACTACTACTCCCAGCACCTCCACGAGCACTCCTACATCTACCACAGACACAACTACTCCTATCAACACAACGAGCACTCCTACTTCTACCAAGGAAACTATTACCCTACCACCACCATGAGCGCTCCTAATTCTACCACAGAACATGCAACTACAAACACCACCACAGGCGGTACTACTTCTAGCACAAAACCTGCTACTCCTACCACCACCACGAGTGCAACTACTTGTACCACAAACATGCTACTCCTTCCAACACTATGAAAGCACCTACTTCTACCACAGACCCTGCTACTACTACCTCCATCACGAGCGATCATACTTCTACCACAGAAAATACTACTCCTACCACCAAGAGTGCTCCTACTTCTACCACAGAAACTACTAGTTCTCCCACCACCACGAGTGCAACTACTTCTACCACAGACACTACTCTTCCTACCACCAGAACGAGAGCCACTACTTCTACCCTAGAAACTACTACTACCACAAACACCATGAGTGCTCCTTCTTCTACCACAAAACCTGTTACACCTACCACCACCACGAGCGATCCTACTTCTACCACAGACACTACTACACCTACCACCACCACGAGCAATCCTACTTCTACCACAGAATCAACTACTCCTAACACCATCACGAGCGCTCCTGCTTCTACCACAGAAACTACTACTTTTACCACCAGCACGAGTGCAACAACTCCTACTACAGACACTAATACACCTACAACCAGGACGAGTGTTCCTACTTCTACCACAGTCACTACTACTCTCACCAACACCACAAGCGCTCCTACTTCTACCACAGACAGTACTACTCCTACCACCACCATGTGCGCTACTACCTCTAACAAAGTATCTAGTACTCTGAACACCACCACGAGCTCTCCTACTTCTACCAGAGAAACCAATACTACCAAGACCATGAGCGCTCCTAATACTTCCACAGACTGTGCAACTCCTACCACCACCAAGTGTGCTCCTACTTCAAACACAGACCATGCTTCTCCTAACACCAACACGAGCAAAACTACTTCTAACAGCGACCCTGTTACTCGTACCACTACCATGAGAGCACCTACTTCTACCACAGGCACTGCAACTGCTTCCACCACAATGAGCGCTCCTAATTCAACCACAGAAATTAAACACCCACCAGCACCACGAGCGCCCCTACTTCTACTACAGACACTAGTACTCCTACCACCACCAGGAACGCTCCTACTTCTACCACAGGAACTACTACTAATACCACGGGAACGGGCACAAAATCTTCTACCACAGACAGTACTCTTCCTACCACCACCACGAGCTCTCCTATTTCTACCACAGACAATACTACTCCTAACTCCACCACGAGCAAAAGTACTTCTAGCACAGAAACGACTACTCCTACCACCACCACGAGTGCAACTACTACTACCGCTGACACTACTACTCCTACCACCACCATGAGTGCACATATTTCTACAAAAGACATTACTACTCCTACCAACCCCACGATCACCAGTCCGTCTACCACAGAAACTACTACTCCTACCACCGCCACAAGAGCACCTGCTTGTACCACAGACCCTGTTACTCCTACCACCACCAAGAGCACTCCTACTTCTACCACAGAAACTACTACTCCAACCACCACAACGAACACTCCTACTTCTACTGCAGAAACTACTGCTCCTAAAACCACCACGAGCGAACTACATCTACCAGAGATACTACTACTCCTAACACCACCACGAGCGCTCCTACTTCCATCACAGACACTATTACTCCAAGTAGCACCACGAGCGCTCCTCCTTCTACCACAGACACTACTCCTCCTACCAACACAACGAGCATTCCTACTTCTATCAAAGAAACTACTACCCTACCAACACCATGAGCATTCCAACTTCTACCACAGAACATGCAACTCCAACCACCACCACAAGCGTTACTACTTCTACCACAAAACCTGCTTCTCCTACCACCACTGCGAGTGGATCTACTTGTACCGCAAAACCTTCTACACCTACCACCACAACGAGAGCACCTACTTCTACCACAGGCCCTGCTACCTCTACTTCCATCACGAGCGATCCTATTTCTACAACAGAAACTACTACTCCTACCAACAGGAAGAGAGCTCCTACTTCTGCTACAGAAACTACTATTCCTACCACCACCACGAACGCAACTACTTCTACCACAGAAACTACTACTCCTACCACCACAGCGAGAGCCCCTAATTCTACCCCAGAAACTACTACTACCACAACCAGCACAAGCGCTCCCATATTTTCCACAGAACCTGCTACTCCTACCACCATCACGAGCGAAACTACTTCTACCACAGACACGACTATTCCCACCACCACCACGAGCACTCCTACTTCTACCGCAGATAGTACTACTCCTTCCAGCACCACGAGCGCTCCAATTTCTCCCAAAAAATCTACTACTCCTACCATCACCACTAGCTCTCCTACTTCTAACAGAGAAACAACTACTACCAGCACCACGAACACTTCTACTTGTACCACAGTCTGTGCAACTTCTACCACCACAACGAACTCTCCTACTTCTAACACAGAACATGCTACTCCAACACCACCACGAGGGCAAGTACTTCTACCACAGAATATACTACTCCTACCACCACCACGAGCGCTCATACACCTACCACAGACATTACTACTCCTAACACCACATTGAGGGCTCCTACTTCTACCACAGACACGACTACTAGTACAACGATCACGAGCGATCTTACTTCTACCACAGAATCAGCCACTCCTACTACCATCACCATTGCCACTACTTATACCTGAGACCCTGCTACACCTACCACCACCGCGAGAGCAACAACTTCTACCACAGGCCCTCCTACACCTCCGACCAACACAAGCGCACCAAATTCTACCACATTAACTACTACTACTATGAACACGTAGAGTGCTCCTACAGCTACCACAGTCACTAGTACTCCTACAACCACCATGAGTGCAATTACTTATAACACAGATACTACTACTCTTGCCACCACCACGAGCGCAAGTACATCTACCACAGACACTACTACTCCTGACATCAACATAAGTGCTTCAATTTCTACTACAGACTCTACTACTCGTACACCCACCACGAGCGCAACTACTTCTAACACAGACACTACTGCTGCTATCACAACCATGGCCCTCCTACTTCTACCAGATACCGTGCAACTACTAGCAGCAGGAATAGCACTCTTACTTCTTACACAGACAGTACTACTCTAACCACAACCACGAGCACTCCTACTTTTACCACAATACCTGCTACTGCTACCACCACCCCGAGCACAACTAATTCTCCCACAGACCGTGCAACTACTACCACCACCACTAGAGCTCCTACATCTACCACAGACGATAGTAATTCTACCACCAGCACTAGCACAACTACTTCTACCACCGAAACTACTACTCCTACCACCAGCACGATTGCAACTATTTCTACCACAGACCCTGCTCTTCTTACCACAACCACGAGAGCATCTACTTCTACCACAGGCCCTGCTACTACTACCACAACCATGAGCACTCCTAATTCTACCACAGACACTACTTCTCCTACCACCACCACGATGGCTCCTACTTCTACCACAGAATCAAATACTCCTACCACCACCACAAGCACTCCTGCTTCTACCACAGAAACTACTACTCCTACCACCTGCACGAGCTCTCCTGCTTCTACCACAATATCTACTACTCCTACCAAAAACACGAGTGCAAGTACTTCTACTACAGAAACTTATACTCCTACCAACAACAGGAGCTCTCCTACTTCTACCATAGAAACTACTACTCCTGCCACCATCACGAGCACTCCTACTTCTACCGCAGAATCAACTACTTCTTCCTCAACCAGGCACGCTCCTACTTCTAGCACATACACTACTACTCCTGCCACCACCACGAGCGCTCCTACTTATACCATAGACACTACTACTCTTACCAACACCACGAGTGCTCCTATTTCTATGAAAGAAACTACTACCCTACCACCACCATGAGTGATCCTACTTCTACCACAAAACCTGCTACCCCTTCCACCATCACGATACCACCTACTGCTACCACAGGCCCTTCTACACCTTCCACCAACATGAGTGATCCTACTTCTACCACAGAAACTACTACTCCTACCAATACCAACAGTGCTGCAACTTCTACCACTGAAACTATTACTCCTACCACCACCACGAGTGCAAATACATCTACCACAGACACTATTACTCTTAACTCCACCACAAGGGTTCCTATTTCTACCACAGACACTACTACTCCTGCCACCTCCACGAGCGCTTATACAACTATGAAACTCATTATTACTCCTACCACCCCCACGAGAACCACTGTTTCTAACACAGAAACTACTACTCCTACCACCACCACGAGAGCACCTAGTTGTACAACAGACCCTGCTACACCTACCACCGCCACGAGAGCAACAACTTCTACCACAGGCCCTCCTACTCCTATGACCAACACAAGAGCACCAAATTCTACCACAGTAACTACTACTACTATGAACACGTAGAGTGCTCCTACAGCTACCACAGTCACTAGTACTCCTACCGCCACCATGAGTGCAATTACTTCTAACACAGATACTACTACTCTTACCACCACCACGAGCGCAAGTACATCTACCACAGACACTACTACTCCTAACACCAACATGAGTGCTTCAATTTCTACTACAGACTCTACTACTCCTACACCAACCACGAGCGCAACTACTTCTACCACAGACACTACTGCTGCTATCACAACCATGGCCCTCCTACTTCTACCAGATACCGTGCAACTACTACCAGCAGGAAAAGCGCTCTTACTTCTAACACAGACAGTACTACTCTAACCACGAACACGAGCACTCCTACTTCTACCACAATACCTGCTACTCCTACCACCACCCCGAGCACAACTAAGTCTACCACAGACCGTGCAACTACTACCACCACCACTAGAGCTCCTACATCTACCACAGACGACAGTTATTCTACCACCAGCACTAGCGCACCTACTTCTACCACCGAAACCACTACTCCTAGCACCACCGCGATTGCAACCACTTCTACCACAGACCCTGCTATCCTTACCACAACCACGAGAACATCTACTTCTACCACAGGCCCTGCTACTACTACCACAACCATGAGCACTCCTAATTCTACCACAGACACTACATCTCCTACCACCACCACGATGGCTCCTACTTCTACCACAGAATCAAATACTCCTACCACCACCACAAGCGCTCCTGCTTCTACCACAGAAACTACTACTTCTACCACCAGCACGAGTGCAAGTACTTCTAATACAGAAACTAATACTCCTACCAACAACAAGAGCGCTCCTACTTCTACCATTGAAACTACTACTCCTGCCACCGTCACGAGCAGTCCTACATCTACCGCAGAATCTACTACTCCTACCTCAATCACGAGCACTGCTACTTCTAGCACATACACTACTACTCCTGCCACCACCACGAGCGCTCCTACTTCTACCACAGACACTACTACTCTTACCAACACCACGAGCACTCCTATTTCTATGAAAGAAACTACTACCCTACCACCACCATGAGCGATCCTACTTCTACCACAAAACCTGCTACACCTTCCACCATCACGAGACCACCTACTGCTACCACAGGCCCTTCTACACTTTCCACCAACATGAGTGATCCTACTTCTACCACAGAAACTACTACTCCTACCAATACCAACAGTGCTCCTACTTCTACCACAGACACTACTACTCCCAGCACCTCCACGAGCACTCCTACATCTACCACAGACACAACTACTCCTATCAACACAACGAGCACTCCTACTTCTACCAAGGAAACTATTACCCTACCACCACCATGAGCGCTCCTAATTCTACCACAGAACATGCAACTACAAACACCACCACAGGCGGTACTACTTCTAGCACAAAACCTGCTACTCCTACCACCACCACGAGTGCAACTACTTGTACCACAAACATGCTACTCCTTCCAACACTATGAAAGCACCTACTTCTACCACAGGCCCTGCTACTACTACCTCCATCACGAGCGATCATACTTCTACCACAGAAAATACTACTCCTACCACCAAGAGTGCTCCTACTTCTACCACAGAAACTACTAGTTCTCCCACCACCACGAGTGCAACTACTTCTACCACAGACACTACTCTTCCTACCACCAGAACGAGAGCCACTACTTCTACCCTAGAAACTACTACTACCACAAACACCATGAGTGCTCCTTCTTCTACCACAAAACCTGTTACACCTACCACCACCACGAGCGATCCTACTTCTACCACAGACACTACTACACCTACCACCACCACGAGCAATCCTACTTCTACCACAGAATCAACTACTCCTAACACCATCACGAGCGCTCCTGCTTCTACCACAGAAACTACTACTTTTACCACCAGCACGAGTGCAACAACTCCTACTACAGACACTAATACACCTACAACCAGGACGAGTGTTCCTACTTCTACCACAGTCACTACTACTCTCACCAACACCACAAGCGCTCCTACTTCTACCACAGACAGTACTACTCCTACCACCACCATGTGCGCTACTACCTCTAACAAAGTATCTAGTACTCTGAACACCACCACGAGCTCTCCTACTTCTACCAGAGAAACCAATACTACCAAGACCATGAGCGCTCCTAATACTTCCACAGACTGTGCAACTCCTACCACCACCAAGTGTGCTCCTACTTCAAACACAGACCATGCTTCTCCTAACACCAACACGAGCAAAACTACTTCTAACAGCGACCCTGTTACTCGTACCACTACCATGAGAGCACCTACTTCTACCACAGGCACTGCAACTGCTTCCACCACAATGAGCGCTCCTAATTCAACCACAGAAATTAAACACCCACCAGCACCACGAGCGCCCCTACTTCTACTACAGACACTAGTACTCCTACCACCACCAGGAACGCTCCTACTTCTACCACAGGAACTACTACTAATACCACGGGAACGGGCACAAAATCTTCTACCACAGACAGTACTCTTCCTACCACCACCACGAGCTCTCCTATTTCTACCACAGACAATACTACTCCTAACTCCACCACGAGCAAAAGTACTTCTAGCACAGAAACGACTACTCCTACCACCACCACGAGTGCAACTACTACTACCGCTGACACTACTACTCCTACCACCACCATGAGTGCACATATTTCTACAAAAGACATTACTACTCCTACCAACCCCACGATCACCAGTCCGTCTACCACAGAAACTACTACTCCTACCACCGCCACAAGAGCACCTGCTTGTACCACAGACCCTGTTACTCCTACCACCACCAAGAGCACTCCTACTTCTACCACAGAAACTACTACTCCAACCACCACAACGAACACTCCTACTTCTACTGCAGAAACTACTGCTCCTAAAACCACCACGAGCGAACTACATCTACCAGAGATACTACTACTCCTAACACCACCACGAGCGCTCCTACTTCTATCACAGACACTATTACTCCAAGTAGCACCACGAGCGCTCGTCCTTCTACCACAGACACTACTCCTCCTACCAACACAACGAGCATTCCTACTTCTATCAAAGAAACTACTACCCTACCAACACCATGAGCATTCCAACTTCTACCACAGAACATGCAACTCCAACCACCACCACAAGCGTTACTACTTCTACCACAAAACCTGCTTCTCCTACCACCACTGCGAGTGGATCTACTTGTACCGCAAAACCTTCTACACCTACCACCACAACGAGAGCACCTACTTCTACCACAGGCCCTGCTACCTCTACTTCCATCACGAGCGATCCTATTTCTACAACAGAAACTACTACTCCTACCAACAGGAAGAGAGCTCCTACTTCTGCTACAGAAACTACTATTCCTACCACCACCACGAACGCAACTACTTCTACCACAGAAACTACTACTCCTACCACCACAGCGAGAGCCCCTAATTCTACCCCAGAAACTACTACTACCACAACCAGCACAAGCGCTCCCATATTTTCCACAGAACCTGCTACTCCTACCACCATCACGAGCGAAACTACTTCTACCACAGACACGACTATTCCCACCACCACCACGAGCACTCCTACTTCTACCGCAGATAGTACTACTCCTTCCAGCACCACGAGCGCTCCAATTTCTCCCAAAAAATCTACTACTCCTACCATCACCACTAGCTCTCCTACTTCTAACAGAGAAACAACTACTACCAGCACCACGAACACTTCTACTTGTACCACAGTCTGTGCAACTTCTACCACCACAACGAACTCTCCTACTTCTAACACAGAACATGCTACTCCAACACCACCACGAGGGCAAGTACTTCTACCACAGTATATACTACTCCTACCACCACCACGAGCGCTCATACACCTACCACAGACATTACTACTCCTAACACCACATTGAGGGCTCCTACTTCTACCACAGACACGACTACTAGTACAACGATCACGAGCGATCTTACTTCTACCACAGAATCAGCCACTCCTACTACCATCACCATTGCCACTACTTATACCTGAGACCCTGCTACACCTACCACCACCGCGAGAGCAACAACTTCTACCACAGGCCCTCCTACACCTCCGACCAACACAAGCGCACCAAATTCTACCACATTAACTACTACTACTATGAACACGTAGAGTGCTCCTACAGCTACCACAGTCACTAGTACTCCTACAACCACCATGAGTGCAATTACTTATAACACAGATACTACTACTCTTGCCACCACCACGAGCGCAAGTACATCTACCACAGACACTACTACTCCTGACATCAACATAAGTGCTTCAATTTCTACTACAGACTCTACTACTCGTACACCCACCACGAGCGCAACTACTTCTAACACAGACACTACTGCTGCTATCACAACCATGGCCCTCCTACTTCTACCAGATACCGTGCAACTACTAGCAGCAGGAATAGCACTCTTACTTCTTACACAGACAGTACTACTCTAACCACAACCACGAGCACTCCTACTTTTACCACAATACCTGCTACTGCTACCACCACCCCGAGCACAACTAATTCTCCCACAGACCGTGCAACTACTACCACCACCACTAGAGCTCCTACATCTACCACAGACGATAGTAATTCTACCACCAACACTAGCACAACTACTTCTACCACCGAAACTACTACTCCTACCACCAGCACGATTGCAACTATTTCTACCACAGACCCTGCTATTCTTACCACAACCACGAGAGCATCTACTTCTACCACAGGCCCTGCTACTACTACCACAACCATGAGCACTCCTAATTCTACCACAGACACTACTTCTCCTACCACCACCACGATGGCTCCTACTTCTACCACAGAATCAAATACTCCTACCACCACCACAAGCACTCCTGCTTCTACCACAGAAACTACTACTCCTACCACCTGCACGAGCTCTCCTGCTTCTACCACAATATCTACTACTCCTACCAAAAACACGAGTGCAAGTACTTCTACTACAGAAACTTATACTCCTACCAACAACAGGAGCTCTCCTACTTCTACCATAGAAACTACTACTCCTGCCACCATCACGAGCACTCCTACTTCTACCGCAGAATCAACTACTTCTTCCTCAACCAGGCACGCTCCTACTTCTAGCACATACACTACTACTCCTGCCACCACCACGAGCGCTCCTACTTATACCATAGACACTACTACTCTTACCAACACCACGAGTGCTCCTATTTCTATGAAAGAAACTACTACCCTACCACCACCATGAGTGATCCTACTTCTACCACAAAACCTGCTACCCCTTCCACCATCACGATACCACCTACTGCTACCACAGGCCCTTCTACAGCTTCCACCAACATGAGTGATCCTACTTCTACCACAGAAACTACTACTCCTACCAATACCAACAGTGCTGCAACTTCTACCACTGAAACTATTACTCCTACCACCACCACGAGTGCAAATACATCTACCACAGACACTATTACTCTTAACTCCACCACAAGGGTTCCTATTTCTACCACAGACACTACTACTCCTGCCACCTCCACGAGCGCTTATACAACTATGAAAGTCATTATTACTCCTACCACCCCCACGAGAACCACTGTTTCTAACACAGAAACTACTACTCCTACCACCACCACGAGAGCACCTACTTGTACAACAGACCCTGCTACACCTACCACCGCCACGAGAGCAACAACTTCTACCACAGGCCCTCCTACTCCTATGACCAACACAAGAGCACCAAATTCTACCACAGTAACTACTACTACTATGAACACGTAGAGTGCTCCTACAGCTACCACAGTCACTAGTACTCCTACCGCCACCATGAGTGCAATTACTTCTAACACAGATACTACTACTCTTACCACCACCACGAGCGCAAGTACATCTACCACAGACACTACTACTCCTAACACCAACATGAGTGCTTCAATTTCTACTACAGACTCTACTACTCCTACACCAACCACGAGCGCAACTACTTCTACCACAGACACTACTGCTGCTATCACAACCATGGCCCTCCTACTTCTACCAGATACCATGCAACTACTACCAGCAGGAAAAGCGCTCTTACTTCTAACACAGACAGTACTACTCTAACCACGAACACGAGCACTCCTACTTCTACCACAATACCTGCTACTCCTACCACCACCCCGAGCACAACTAATTCTACCACAGACCGTGCAACTACTACCACCACCACTAGAGCTCCTACATCTACCACAGACGACAGTTATTCTACCACCAGCACTAGCGCACCTACTTCTACCACCGAAACCACTACTCCTAGCACCACCGCGATTGCAACCACTTCTACCACAGACCCTGCTATCCTTACCACAACCACGAGAACATCTACTTCTACCACAGGCCCTGCTACTACTACCACAACCATGAGCACTCCTAATTCTACCACAGACACTACATCTCCTACCACCACCACGATGGCTCCTACTTCTACCACAGAATCAAATACTCCTACCACCACCACAAGCGCTCCTGCTTCTACCACAGAAACTACTACTTCTACCACCAGCACGAGTGCAAGTACTTCTAATACAGAAACTAATACTCCTACCAACAACAAGAGCGCTCCTACTTCTACCATTGAAACTACTACTCCTGCCACCGTCACGAGCAGTCCTACATCTACCGCAGAATCTACTACTCCTACCTCAATCACGAGCACTGCTACTTCTAGCACATACACTACTACTCCTGCCACCACCACGAGCGCTCCTACTTCTACCACAGACACTACTACTCTTACCAACACCACGAGCACTCCTATTTCTATGAAAGAAACTACTACCCTACCACCACCATGAGCGATCCTACTTCTACCACAAAACCTGCTACACCTTCCACCATCACGAGACCACCTACTGCTACCACAGGCCCTTCTACACTTTCCACCAACATGAGTGATCCTACTTCTACCACAGAAACTACTACTCCTACCAATACCAACAGTGCTCCTACTTCTACCACAGACACTACTACTCTCAGCACCTCCACGAGCACTCCTACATCTACCACAGACACAACTACTCCTATCAACACAACGAGCACTCCTACTTCTACCAAGGAAACTATTACCCTACCACCACCATGAGCGCTCCTAATTCTACCACAGAACATGCAACTACAAACACCACCACAGGCGGTACTACTTCTAGCACAAAACCTGCTACTCCTACCACCACCACGAGTGCAACTACTTGTACCACAAACATGCTACTCCTTCCAACACTATGAAAGCACCTACTTCTACCACAGGCCCTGCTACTACTACCTCCATCACGAGCGATCATACTTCTACCACAGAAAATACTACTCCTACCACCAAGAGTGCTCCTACTTCTACCACAGAAACTACTAGTTCTCCCACCACCACGAGTGCAACTACTTCTACCACAGACACTACTCTTCCTACCACCAGAACGAGAGCCACTACTTCTACCTTAGAAACTACTACTACCACAAACACCATGAGTGCTCCTTCTTCTACCACAAAACCTGTTACACCTACCACCACCACGAGCGATCCTACTTCTACCACAGACACTACTACACCTACCACCACCACGAGCAATCCTACTTCTACCACAGAATCAACTACTCCTAACACCATCACGAGCGCTCCTGCTTCTACCACAGAAACTACTACTTTTACCACCAGCACGAGTGCAACAACTCCTACTACAGACACTAATACACCTACAACCAGGACGAGTGTTCCTACTTCTACCACAGTCACTACTACTCTCACCAACACCACAAGCGCTCCTACTTCTACCACAGACAGTACTACTCCTACCAACACCATGTGCGCTACTACCTCTAACAAAGTATCTAGTACTCTGAACACCACCACGAGCTCTCCTACTTCTACCAGAGAAACCAATACTACCAAGACCATGAGCGCTCCTAATACTTCCACAGACTGTGCAACTCCTACCACCACCAAGTGTGCTCCTACTTCAAACACAGACCATGCTTCTCCTAACACCAACACGAGCAAAACTACTTCTAACAGCGACCCTGTTACTCGTACCACTACCATGAGAGCACCTACTTCTACCACAGGCACTGCAACTGCTTCCACCACAATGAGCGCTCCTAATTCAACCACAGAAATTAAACACCCAACAGCACCACGAGCGCCCCTACTTCTACTACAGACACTAGTACTCCTACCACCACCAGGAACGCTCCTACTTCTACCACAGGAACTACTACTAATACCACGGGAACGGGCACAAAATCTTCTACCACAGACAGTACTCTTCCTACCACCACCACGAGCTCTCCTATTTCTACCACAGACAATACTACTCCTAACTCCACCACGAGCAAAAGTACTTCTAGCACAGAAACGACTACTCCTACCACCACCACGAGTGCAACTACTACTACCACTGACACTACTACTCCTACCACCACCATGAGTGCACATATTTCTACAAAAGACATTACTACTCCTACCAACCCCACGATCACCAGTCCGTCTACCACAGAAACTACTACTCCTACCACCGCCACAAGAGCACCTACTTGTACCACAGACCCTGTTACTCCTACCACCACCAAGAGCACTCCTACTTCTACCACAGAAACTACTACTCCAACCACCACAACGAACACTCCTACTTCTACTGCAGAAACTACTGCTCCTAAAACCACCACGAGCGAACTACATCTACCAGAGATACTACTACTCCTAACACCACCACGAGCGCTCCTACTTCCATCACAGACACTATTACTCCAAGTAGCACCACGAGCGCTCCTCCTTCTACCACAGACACTACTCCTCCTACCAACACAACGAGCATTCCTACTTCTATCAAAGAAACTACTACCCTACCAACACCATGAGCATTCCAACTTCTACCACAGAACATGCAACTCCAACCACCACCACAAGCGTTACTACTTCTACCACAAAACCTGCTTCTCCTACCACCACTGCGAGTGGATCTACTTGTACCGCAAAACCTTCTACACCTACCACCACAACGAGAGCACCTACTTCTACCACAGGCCCTGCTACCTCTACTTCCATCACGAGCGATCCTATTTCTACAACAGAAACTACTACTCCTACCAACAGGAAGAGAGCTCCTACTTCTGCTACAGAAACTACTATTCCTACCACCACCACGAACGCAACTACTTCTACCACAGAAACTACTACTCCTACCACCACAGCGAGAGCCCCTAATTCTACCCCAGAAACTACTACTACCACAACCAGCACAAGCGCTCCCATATTTTCCACAGAACCTGCTACTCCTACCACCATCACGAGCGAAACTACTTCTACCACAGACACGACTATTCCCACCACCACCACGAGCACTCCTACTTCTACCGCAGATAGTACTACTCCTTCCAGCACCACGAGCGCTCCAATTTCTCCCAAAAAATCTACTACTCCTACCATCACCACTAGCTCTCCTACTTCTAACAGAGAAACAACTACTACCAGCACCACGAACACTTCTACTTGTACCACAGTCTGTGCAACTTCTACCACCACAACGAACTCTCCTACTTCTAACACAGAACATGCTACTCCAACACCACCACGAGGGCAAGTACTTCTACCACAGAATATACTACTCCTACCACCACCACGAGCGCTCATACACCTACCACAGACATTACTACTCCTAACACCACATTGAGGGCTCCTACTTCTACCACAGACACGACTACTAGTACAACGATCACGAGCGATCTTACTTCTACCACAGAATCAGCCACTCCTACTACCATCACCATTGCCACTACTTATACCTGAGACCCTGCTACACCTACCACCACCGCGAGAGCAACAACTTCTACCACAGGCCCTCCTACACCTCCGACCAACACAAGCGCACCAAATTCTACCACATTAACTACTACTACTATGAACACGTAGAGTGCTCCTACAGCTACCACAGTCACTAGTACTCCTACAACCACCATGAGTGCAATTACTTATAACACAGATACTACTACTCTTGCCACCACCACGAGCGCAAGTACATCTACCACAGACACTACTACTCCTGACATCAACATAAGTGCTTCAATTTCTACTACAGACTCTACTACTCGTACACCCACCACGAGCGCAACTACTTCTAACACAGACACTACTGCTGCTATCACAACCATGGCCCTCCTACTTCTACCAGATACCGTGCAACTACTAGCAGCAGGAATAGCACTCTTACTTCTTACACAGACAGTACTACTCTAACCACAACCACGAGCACTCCTACTTTTACCACAATACCTGCTACTGCTACCACCACCCCGAGCACAACTAATTCTCCCACAGACCGTGCAACTACTACCACCACCACTAGAGCTCCTACATCTACCACAGACGATAGTAATTCTACCACCAGCACTAGCACAACTACTTCTACCACCGAAACTACTACTCCTACCACCAGCACGATTGCAACTATTTCTACCACAGACCCTGCTCTTCTTACCACAACCACGAGAGCATCTACTTCTACCACAGGCCCTGCTACTACTACCACAACCATGAGCACTCCTAATTCTACCACAGACACTACTTCTCCTACCACCACCACGATGGCTCCTACTTCTATCACAGAATCAAATACTCCTACCACCACCACAAGCACTCCTGCTTCTACCAGAGAAACTACTACTCCTACCACCTGCACGAGCTCTCCTGCTTCTACCACAATATCTACTACTCCTACCAAAAACACGAGTGCAAGTACTTCTACTACAGAAACTTATACTCCTACCAACAACAGGAGCTCTCCTACTTCTACCATAGAAACTACTACTCCTGCCACCATCACGAGCACTCCTACTTCTACCGCAGAATCAACTACTTCTTCCTCAACCAGGCACGCTCCTACTTCTAGCACATACACTACTACTCCTGCCACCACCACGAGCGCTCCTACTTATACCATAGACACTACTACTCTTACCAACACCACGAGTGCTCCTATTTCTATGAAAGAAACTACTACCCTACCACCACCATGAGTGATCCTACTTCTACCACAAAACCTGCTACCCCTTCCACCATCACGATACCACCTACTGCTACCACAGGCCCTTCTACACCTTCCACCAACATGAGTGATCCTACTTCTACCACAGAAACTACTACTCCTACCAATACCAACAGTGCTGCAACTTCTACCACTGAAACTATTACTCCTACCACCACCACGAGTGCAAATACATCTACCACAGACACTATTACTCTTAACTCCACCACAAGGGTTCCTATTTCTACCACAGACACTACTACTCCTGCCACCTCCACGAGCGCTTATACAACTATGAAAGTCATTATTACTCCTACCACCCCCACGAGAACCACTGTTTCTAACACAGAAACTACTACTCCTACCACCACCACGAGAGCACCTACTTGTACAACAGACCCTGCTACACCTACCACCGCCACGAGAGCAACAACTTCTACCACAGGCCCTCCTACTCCTATGACCAACACAAGAGCACCAAATTCTACCACAGTAACTACTACTACTATGAACACGTAGAGTGCTCCTACAGCTACCACAGTCACTAGTACTCCTACCGCCACCATGAGTGCAATTACTTCTAACACAGATACTACTACTCTTACCACCATCACGAGCGCAAGTACATCTACCACAGACACTACTACTCCTAACACCAACATGAGTGCTTCAATTTCTACTACAGACTCTACTACTCCTACACCAACCACGAGCGCAACTACTTCTACCACAGACACTACTGCTGCTATCACAACCATGGCCCTCCTACTTCTACCAGATACCATGCAACTACTACCAGCAGGAAAAGCGCTCTTACTTCTAACACAGACAGTACTACTCTAACCACGAACACGAGCACTCCTACTTCTACCACAATACCTGCTACTCCTACCACCACCCCGAGCACAACTAAGTCTACCACAGACCGTGCAACTACTACCACCACCACTAGAGCTCCTACATCTACCACAGACGACAGTTATTCTACCACCAGCACTAGCGCACCTACTTCTACCACCGAAACCACTACTCCTAGCACCACCGCGATTGCAACCACTTCTACCACAGACCCTGCTATCCTTACCACAACCACGAGAACATCTACTTCTACCACAGGCCCTGCTACTACTACCACAACCATGAGCACTCCTAATTCTACCACAGACACTACATCTCCTACCACCACCACGATGGCTCCTACTTCTACCACAGAATCAAATACTCCTACCACCACCACAAGCGCTCCTGCTTCTACCACAGAAACTACTACTTCTACCACCAGCACGAGTGCAAGTACTTCTAATACAGAAACTAATACTCCTACCAACAACAAGAGCGCTCCTACTTCTACCATTGAAACTACTACTCCTGCCACCGTCACGAGCAGTCCTACATCTACCGCAGAATCTACTACTCCTACCTCAATCACGAGCACTGCTACTTCTAGCACATACACTACTACTCCTGCCACCACCACGAGCGCTCCTACTTCTACCACAGACACTACTACTCTTACCAACACCACGAGCACTCCTATTTCTATGAAAGAAACTACTACCCTACCACCACCATGAGCGATCCTACTTCTACCACAAAACCTGCTACACCTTCCACCATCACGAGACCACCTACTGCTACCACAGGCCCTTCTACACTTTCCACCAACATGAGTGATCCTACTTCTACCACAGAAACTACTACTCCTACCAATACCAACAGTGCTCCTACTTCTACCACAGACACTACTACTCTCAGCACCTCCACGAGCACTCCTACATCTACCACAGACACAACTACTCCTATCAACACAACGAGCACTCCTACTTCTACCAAGGAAACTATTACCCTACCACCACCATGAGCGCTCCTAATTCTACCACAGAACATGCAACTACAAACACCACCACAGGCGGTACTACTTCTAGCACAAAACCTGCTACTCCTACCACCACCACGAGTGCAACTACTTGTACCACAAACATGCTACTCCTTCCAACACTATGAAAGCACCTACTTCTACCACAGGCCCTGCTACTACTACCTCCATCACGAGCGATCATACTTCTACCACAGAAAATACTACTCCTACCACCAAGAGTGCTCCTACTTCTACCACAGAAACTACTAGTTCTCCCACCACCACGAGTGCAACTACTTCTACCACAGACACTACTCTTCCTACCACCAGAACGAGAGCCACTACTTCTACCTTAGAAACTACTACTACCACAAACACCATGAGTGCTCCTTCTTCTACCACAAAACCTGTTACACCTACCACCACCACGAGCGATCCTACTTCTACCACAGACACTACTACACCTACCACCACCACGAGCAATCCTACTTCTACCACAGAATCAACTACTCCTAACACCATCACGAGCGCTCCTGCTTCTACCACAGAAACTACTACTTTTACCACCAGCACGAGTGCAACAACTCCTACTACAGACACTAATACACCTACAACCAGGACGAGTGTTCCTACTTCTACCACAGTCACTACTACTCTCACCAACACCACAAGCGCTCCTACTTCTACCACAGACAGTACTACTCCTACCAACACCATGTGCGCTACTACCTCTAACAAAGTATCTAGTACTCTGAACACCACCACGAGCTCTCCTACTTCTACCAGAGAAACCAATACTACCAAGACCATGAGCGCTCCTAATACTTCCACAGACTGTGCAACTCCTACCACCACCAAGTGTGCTCCTACTTCAAACACAGACCATGCTTCTCCTACCACCAACACGAGCAAAACTACTTCTAACAGCGACCCTGTTACTCGTACCACTACCATGAGAGCACCTACTTCTACCACAGGCACTGCAACTGCTTCCACCACAATGAGCGCTCCTAATTCAACCACAGAAATTAAACACCCAACAGCACCACGAGCGCCCCTACTTCTACTACAGACACTAGTACTCCTACCACCACCAGGAACGCTCCTACTTCTACCACAGGAACTACTACTAATACCACGGGAACGGGCACAAAATCTTCTACCACAGACAGTACTCTTCCTACCACCACCACGAGCTCTCCTATTTCTACCACAGACAATACTACTCCTAACTCCACCACGAGCAAAAGTACTTCTAGCACAGAAACGACTACTCCTACCACCACCACGAGTGCAACTACTACTACCACTGACACTACTACTCCTACCACCACCATGAGTGCACATATTTCTACAAAAGACATTACTACTCCTACCAACCCCACGATCACCAGTCCGTCTACCACAGAAACTACTACTCCTACCACCGCCACAAGAGCACCTACTTGTACCACAGACCCTGTTACTCCTACCACCACCAAGAGCACTCCTACTTCTACCACAGAAACTACTACTCCAACCACCACAACGAACACTCCTACTTCTACTGCAGAAACTACTGCTCCTAAAACCACCACGAGCGAACTACATCTACCAGAGATACTACTACTCCTAACACCACCACGAGCGCTCCTACTTCCATCACAGACACTATTACTCCAAGTAGCACCACGAGCGCTCCTCCTTCTACCACAGACACTACTCCTCCTACCAACACAACGAGCATTCCTACTTCTATCAAAGAAACTACTACCCTACCAACACCATGAGCATTCCAACTTCTACCACAGAACATGCAACTCCAACCACCACCACAAGCGTTACTACTTCTACCACAAAACCTGCTTCTCCTACCACCACTGCGAGTGGATCTACTTGTACCGCAAAACCTTCTACACCTACCACCACAACGAGAGCACCTACTTCTACCACAGGCCCTGCTACCTCTACTTCCATCACGAGCGATCCTATTTCTACAACAGAAACTACTACTCCTACCAACAGGAAGAGAGCTCCTACTTCTGCTACAGAAACTACTATTCCTACCACCACCACGAACGCAACTACTTCTACCACAGAAACTACTACTCCTACCACCACAGCGAGAGCCCCTAATTCTACCCCAGAAACTACTACTACCACAACCAGCACAAGCGCTCCCATATTTTCCACAGAACCTGCTACTCCTACCACCATCACGAGCGAAACTACTTCTACCACAGACACGACTATTCCCACCACCACCACGAGCACTCCTACTTCTACCGCAGATAGTACTACTCCTTCCAGCACCACGAGCGCTCCAATTTCTCCCAAAAAATCTACTACTCCTACCATCACCACTAGCTCTCCTACTTCTAACAGAGAAACAACTACTACCAGCACCACGAACACTTCTACTTGTACCACAGTCTGTGCAACTTCTACCACCACAACGAACTCTCCTACTTCTAACACAGAACATGCTACTCCAACACCACCACGAGGGCAAGTACTTCTACCACAGAATATACTACTCCTACCACCACCACGAGCGCTCATACACCTACCACAGACATTACTACTCCTAACACCACATTGAGGGCTCCTACTTCTACCACAGACACGACTACTAGTACAACGATCACGAGCGATCTTACTTCTACCACAGAATCAGCCACTCCTACTACCATCACCATTGCCACTACTTATACCTGAGACCCTGCTACACCTACCACCACCGCGAGAGCAACAACTTCTACCACAGGCCCTCCTACACCTCCGACCAACACAAGCGCACCAAATTCTACCACATTAACTACTACTACTATGAACACGTAGAGTGCTCCTACAGCTACCACAGTCACTAGTACTCCTACAACCACCATGAGTGCAATTACTTATAACACAGATACTACTACTCTTGCCACCACCACGAGCGCAAGTACATCTACCACAGACACTACTACTCCTGACATCAACATAAGTGCTTCAATTTCTACTACAGACTCTACTACTCGTACACCCACCACGAGCGCAACTACTTCTAACACAGACACTACTGCTGCTATCACAACCATGGCCCTCCTACTTCTACCAGATACCGTGCAACTACTAGCAGCAGGAATAGCACTCTTACTTCTTACACAGACAGTACTACTCTAACCACAACCACGAGCACTCCTACTTTTACCACAATACCTGCTACTGCTACCACCACCCCGAGCACAACTAATTCTCCCACAGACCGTGCAACTACTACCACCACCACTAGAGCTCCTACATCTACCACAGACGATAGTAATTCTACCACCAGCACTAGCACAACTACTTCTACCACCGAAACTACTACTCCTACCACCAGCACGATTGCAACTATTTCTACCACAGACCCTGCTCTTCTTACCACAACCACGAGAGCATCTACTTCTACCACAGGCCCTGCTACTACTACCACAACCATGAGCACTCCTAATTCTACCACAGACACTACTTCTCCTACCACCACCACGATGGCTCCTACTTCTATCACAGAATCAAATACTCCTACCACCACCACAAGCACTCCTGCTTCTACCAGAGAAACTACTACTCCTACCACCTGCACGAGCTCTCCTGCTTCTACCACAATATCTACTACTCCTACCAAAAACACGAGTGCAAGTACTTCTACTACAGAAACTTATACTCCTACCAACAACAGGAGCTCTCCTACTTCTACCATAGAAACTACTACTCCTGCCACCATCACGAGCACTCCTACTTCTACCGCAGAATCAACTACTTCTTCCTCAACCAGGCACGCTCCTACTTCTAGCACATACACTACTACTCCTGCCACCACCACGAGCGCTCCTACTTATACCATAGACACTACTACTCTTACCAACACCACGAGTGCTCCTATTTCTATGAAAGAAACTACTACCCTACCACCACCATGAGTGATCCTACTTCTACCACAAAACCTGCTACCCCTTCCACCATCACGATACCACCTACTGCTACCACAGGCCCTTCTACACCTTCCACCAACATGAGTGATCCTACTTCTACCACAGAAACTACTACTCCTACCAATACCAACAGTGCTGCAACTTCTACCACTGAAACTATTACTCCTACCACCACCACGAGTGCAAATACATCTACCACAGACACTATTACTCTTAACTCCACCACAAGGGTTCCTATTTCTACCACAGACACTACTACTCCTGCCACCTCCACGAGCGCTTATACAACTATGAAACTCATTATTACTCCTACCACCCCCACGAGAACCACTGTTTCTAACACAGAAACTACTACTCCTACCACCACCACGAGAGCACCTAGTTGTACAACAGACCCTGCTACACCTACCACCGCCACGAGAGCAACAACTTCTACCACAGGCCCTCCTACTCCTATGACCAACACAAGAGCACCAAATTCTACCACAGTAACTACTACTACTATGAACACGTAGAGTGCTCCTACAGCTACCACAGTCACTAGTACTCCTACCGCCACCATGAGTGCAATTACTTCTAACACAGATACTACTACTCTTACCACCACCACGAGCGCAAGTACATCTACCACAGACACTACTACTCCTAACACCAACATGAGTGCTTCAATTTCTACTACAGACTCTACTACTCCTACACCAACCACGAGCGCAACTACTTCTACCACAGACACTACTGCTGCTATCACAACCATGGCCCTCCTACTTCTACCAGATACCGTGCAACTACTACCAGCAGGAAAAGCGCTCTTACTTCTAACACAGACAGTACTACTCTAACCACGAACACGAGCACTCCTACTTCTACCACAATACCTGCTACTCCTACCACCACCCCGAGCACAACTAAGTCTACCACAGACCGTGCAACTACTACCACCACCACTAGAGCTCCTACATCTACCACAGACGACAGTTATTCTACCACCAGCACTAGCGCACCTACTTCTACCACCGAAACCACTACTCCTAGCACCACCGCGATTGCAACCACTTCTACCACAGACCCTGCTATCCTTACCACAACCACGAGAACATCTACTTCTACCACAGGCCCTGCTACTACTACCACAACCATGAGCACTCCTAATTCTACCACAGACACTACATCTCCTACCACCACCACGATGGCTCCTACTTCTACCACAGAATCAAATACTCCTACCACCACCACAAGCGCTCCTGCTTCTACCACAGAAACTACTACTTCTACCACCAGCACGAGTGCAAGTACTTCTAATACAGAAACTAATACTCCTACCAACAACAAGAGCGCTCCTACTTCTACCATTGAAACTACTACTCCTGCCACCGTCACGAGCAGTCCTACATCTACCGCAGAATCTACTACTCCTACCTCAATCACGAGCACTGCTACTTCTAGCACATACACTACTACTCCTGCCACCACCACGAGCGCTCCTACTTCTACCACAGACACTACTACTCTTACCAACACCACGAGCACTCCTATTTCTATGAAAGAAACTACTACCCTACCACCACCATGAGCGATCCTACTTCTACCACAAAACCTGCTACACCTTCCACCATCACGAGACCACCTACTGCTACCACAGGCCCTTCTACACTTTCCACCAACATGAGTGATCCTACTTCTACCACAGAAACTACTACTCCTACCAATACCAACAGTGCTCCTACTTCTACCACAGACACTACTACTCCCAGCACCTCCACGAGCACTCCTACATCTACCACAGACACAACTACTCCTATCAACACAACGAGCACTCCTACTTCTACCAAGGAAACTATTACCCTACCACCACCATGAGCGCTCCTAATTCTACCACAGAACATGCAACTACAAACACCACCACAGGCGGTACTACTTCTAGCACAAAACCTGCTACTCCTACCACCACCACGAGTGCAACTACTTGTACCACAAACATGCTACTCCTTCCAACACTATGAAAGCACCTACTTCTACCACAGGCCCTGCTACTACTACCTCCATCACGAGCGATCATACTTCTACCACAGAAAATACTACTCCTACCACCAAGAGTGCTCCTACTTCTACCACAGAAACTACTAGTTCTCCCACCACCACGAGTGCAACTACTTCTACCACAGACACTACTCTTCCTACCACCAGAACGAGAGCCACTACTTCTACCCTAGAAACTACTACTACCACAAACACCATGAGTGCTCCTTCTTCTACCACAAAACCTGTTACACCTACCACCACCACGAGCGATCCTACTTCTACCACAGACACTACTACACCTACCACCACCACGAGCAATCCTACTTCTACCACAGAATCAACTACTCCTAACACCATCACGAGCGCTCCTGCTTCTACCACAGAAACTACTACTTTTACCACCAGCACGAGTGCAACAACTCCTACTACAGACACTAATACACCTACAACCAGGACGAGTGTTCCTACTTCTACCACAGTCACTACTACTCTCACCAACACCACAAGCGCTCCTACTTCTACCACAGACAGTACTACTCCTACCACCACCATGTGCGCTACTACCTCTAACAAAGTATCTAGTACTCTGAACACCACCACGAGCTCTCCTACTTCTACCAGAGAAACCAATACTACCAAGACCATGAGCGCTCCTAATACTTCCACAGACTGTGCAACTCCTACCACCACCAAGTGTGCTCCTACTTCAAACACAGACCATGCTTCTCCTAACACCAACACGAGCAAAACTACTTCTAACAGCGACCCTGTTACTCGTACCACTACCATGAGAGCACCTACTTCTACCACAGGCACTGCAACTGCTTCCACCACAATGAGCGCTCCTAATTCAACCACAGAAATTAAACACCCACCAGCACCACGAGCGCCCCTACTTCTACTACAGACACTAGTACTCCTACCACCACCAGGAACGCTCCTACTTCTACCACAGGAACTACTACTAATACCACGGGAACGGGCACAAAATCTTCTACCACAGACAGTACTCTTCCTACCACCACCACGAGCTCTCCTATTTCTACCACAGACAATACTACTCCTAACTCCACCACGAGCAAAAGTACTTCTAGCACAGAAACGACTACTCCTACCACCACCACGAGTGCAACTACTACTACCGCTGACACTACTACTCCTACCACCACCATGAGTGCACATATTTCTACAAAAGACATTACTACTCCTACCAACCCCACGATCACCAGTCCGTCTACCACAGAAACTACTACTCCTACCACCACCACAAGAGCACCTGCTTGTACCACAGACCCTGTTACTCCTACCACCACCAAGAGCACTCCTACTTCTACCACAGAAACTACTACTCCAACCACCACAACGAACACTCCTACTTCTACTGCAGAAACTACTGCTCCTAAAACCACCACGAGCGAACTACATCTACCAGAGATACTACTACTCCTAACACCACCACGAGCGCTCCTACTTCTATCACAGACACTATTACTCCAAGTAGCACCACGAGCGCTCGTCCTTCTACCACAGACACTACTCCTCCTACCAACACAACGAGCATTCCTACTTCTATCAAAGAAACTACTACCCTACCAACACCATGAGCATTCCAACTTCTACCACAGAACATGCAACTCCAACCACCACCACAAGCGTTACTACTTCTACCACAAAACCTGCTTCTCCTACCACCACTGCGAGTGGATCTACTTGTACCGCAAAACCTTCTACACCTACCACCACAACGAGAGCACCTACTTCTACCACAGGCCCTGCTACCTCTACTTCCATCACGAGCGATCCTATTTCTACAACAGAAACTACTACTCCTACCAACAGAAAGAGAGCTCCTACTTCTGCTACAGAAACTACTATTCCTACCACCACCACGAACGCAACTACTTCTACCACAGAAACTACTACTCCTACCACCACAGCGAGAGCCCCTAATTCTACCCCAGAAACTACTACTACCACAACCAGCACAAGCGCTCCCATATTTTCCACAGAACCTGCTACTCCTACCACCATCACGAGCGAAACTACTTCTACCACAGACACGACTATTCCCACCACCACCACGAGCACTCCTACTTCTACCGCAGATAGTACTACTCCTTCCAGCACCACGAGCGCTCCAATTTCTCCCAAAAAATCTACTACTCCTACCATCACCACTAGCTCTCCTACTTCTAACAGAGAAACAACTACTAGCAGCACCACGAACACTTCTACTTGTACCACAGTCTGTGCAACTTCTACCACCACAACGAACTCTCCTACTTCTAACACAGAACATGCTACTCCAACACCACCACGAGGGCAAGTACTTCTACCACAGAATATACTACTCCTACCACCACCACGAGCGCTCATACACCTACCACAGACATTACTACTCCTAACACCACATTGAGGGCTCCTACTTCTACCACAGACACGACTACTAGTACAACGATCACGAGCGATCTTACTTCTACCACAGAATCAGCCACTCCTACTACCATCACCATTGCCACTACTTATACCTGAGACCCTGCTACACCTACCACCACCGCGAGAGCAACAACTTCTACCACAGGCCCTCCTACACCTCCGACCAACACAAGCGCACCAAATTCTACCACAGTAACTACTACTACTATGAACACGTAGAGTGCTCCTACAGCTACCACAGTCACTAGTACTCCTACAACCACCATGAGTGCAATTACTTATAACACAGATACTACTACTCTTGCCACCACCACGAGCGCAAGTACATCTACCACAGACACTACTACTCCTGACATCAACATAAGTGCTTCAATTTCTACTACAGACTCTCCTACTCGTACACCCACCACGAGCGCAACTACTTCTAACACAGACACTACTGCTGCTATCACAACCATGGCCCTCCTACTTCTACCAGATACCGTGCAACTACTAGCAGCAGGAATAGCACTCTTACTTCTTACACAGACAGTACTACTCTAACCACAACCACGAGCACTCCTACTTTTACCACAATACCTGCTACTGCTACCACCACCCCGAGCACAACTAATTCTCCCACAGACCGTGCAACTACTACCACCACCACTAGAGCTCCTATATCTACCACAGACGATAGTAATTCTACCACCAGCACTAGCACAACTACTTCTACCACCGAAACTACTACTCCTACCACCAGCACGATTGCAACTATTTCTACCACAGACCCTGCTATTCTTACCACAACCACGAGAGCATCTACTTCTACCACAGGCCCTGCTACTACTACCACAACCACGAGCACTCCTAATTCTACCACAGACACTACTTCTACTACCACCACCACGATGGCTCCTACTTCTACCACAGAATCAAATACTCCTACCACCACCACAAGCACTCCTGCTTCTACCACAGAAACTACTACTCCTACCACCTGCACGAGCTCTCCTGCTTCTACCACAATATCTACTACTCCTACCAAAAACACGAGTGCAAGTACTTCTACTACAGAAACTTATACTCCTACCAACAACAAGAGCTCTCCTACTTCTACCATAGAAACTACTACTCCTGCCACCATCACGAGCACTCCTACTTCTACCGCAGAATCAACTACTTCTTCCTCAACCACGCACGCTCCTACTTCTAGCACATACACTACTACTGCTGCCACCACCACGAGCGCTCCTACTTATACCATAGACACTACTACTCTTACCAACACCACGAGTGCTCCTATTTCTATGAAAGAAACTACTACCCTACAACCACCATGAGTGATCCTACTTCTACCACAAAACCTGCTACCCCTTCCACCATCACGATACCACCTACTGCTACCACAGGCCCTTCTACACCTTCCACCAACATGAGTGATCCTACTTCTACCACAGAAACTACTACTCCTACCAATACCAACAGTGCTGTAACTTCTACCACTGAAACTATTACTCCTACCACCACCACGAGTGCAAATACATCTACCACAGACACTATTACTCTTAACTCCACCACAAGGGTTCCTATTTCTACCACAGACACTACTACTCCTGCCACCTCCACGAGCGCTTATACAACTATGAAAGTCATTATTACTCCTACCACCACCACGAGAACCACTGTTTCTAACACAGAAACTACTACTCCTACCACCACCACGAGAGCACCTACTTGTACAACAGACCCTGCTACACCTACCACCGCCACGAGAGCAACAACTTCTACCACAGGCTCTCCTACTCCTATGACCAACACAAGAGCACCAAATTCTACCACAGTAACTACTACTACTATGAACACGTAGAGTGCTCCTACAGCTACCACAGTCACTAGTACTCCTACCGCCACCATGAGTGCAATTACTTCTAACACAGATACTACTACTCTTACCACCACCACGAGCGCAAGTACATCTACCACAGACACTACTACTCCTAACACCAACATGAGTGCTTCAATTTCTACTACAGACTCTACTACTCCTACACCAACCACGAGCGCAACTACTTCTACCACAGACACTACTGCTGCTATCACAACCATGGCCCTCCTACTTCTACCAGATACCGTGCAACTACTACCAGCAGGAAAAGCGCTCTTACTTCTAACACAGACAGTACTACTCTAACCACGAACACGAGCACTCCTACTTCTACCACAATACCTGCTACTCCTACCACCACCCCGAGCACAACTAAGTCTACCACAGACCGTGCAACTACTACCACCACCACTAGAGCTCCTACATCTACCACAGACGACAGTTATTCTACCACCAGCACTAGCGCACCTACTTCTACCACCGAAACCACTACTCCTAGCACCACCGCGATTGCAACCACTTCTACCACAGACCCTGCTATCCTTACCACAACCACGAGAACATCTACTTCTACCACAGGCCCTGCTACTACTACCACAACCATGAGCACTCCTAATTCTACCACAGACACTACATCTCCTACCACCACCACGATGGCTCCTACTTCTACCACAGAATCAAATACTCCTACCACCACCACAAGCGCTCCTGCTTCTACCACAGAAACTACTACTCCTACCACCAGCACGAGTGCAAGTACTTCTAATACAGAAACTAATACTCCTACCAACAACAAGAGCGCTCCTACTTCTACCATTGAAACTACTACTCCTGCCACCGTCACGAGCAGTCCTACATCTACCGCAGAATCTACTACTCCTACCTCAATCACGAGCACTGCTACTTCTAGCACATACACTACTACTCCTGCCACCACCACGAGCGCTCCTACTTCTAACACAGACACTACTACTCTTACCAACACCACGAGCACTCCTATTTCTATGAAAGAAACTACTACCCTACCACCACCATGAGCGATCCTACTTCTACCACAAAACCTGCTACACCTTCCACCATCACGAGACCACCTACTGCTACCACAGGCCCTTCTACACTTTCCACCAACATGAGTGATCCTACTTCTACCACAGAAACTACTACTCCTACCAATACCAACAGTGCTCCTACTTCTACCACAGACACTACTACTCTCAGCACCTCCACGAGCACTCCTACATCTACCACAGACACAACTACTCCTATCAACACAACGAGCACTCCTACTTCTACCAAGGAAACTATTACCCTACCACCACCATGAGCGCTCCTAATTCTACCACAGAACATGCAACTACAAACACCACCACAGGCGGTACTACTTCTAGCACAAAACCTGCTACTCCTACCACCACCACGAGTGCAACTACTTGTACCACAAACATGCTACTCCTTCCAACACTATGAAAGCACCTACTTCTACCACAGGCCCTGCTACTACTACCTCCATCACGAGCGATCATACTTCTACCACAGAAAATACTACTCCTACCACCAAGAGTGCTCCTACTTCTACCACAGAAACTACTAGTTCTCCCACCACCACGAGTGCAACTACTTCTACCACAGACACTACTCTTCCTACCACCAGAACGAGAGCCACTACTTCTACCCTAGAAACTACTACTACCACAAACACCATGAGTGCTCCTTCTTCTACCACAAAACCTGTTACACCTACCACCACCACGAGCGATCCTACTTCTACCACAGACACTACTACACCTACCACCACCACGAGCAATCCTACTTCTACCACAGAATCAACTACTCCTAACACCATCACGAGCGCTCCTGCTTCTACCACAGAAACTACTACTTTTACCACCAGCACGAGTGCAACAACTCCTACTACAGACACTAATACACCTACAACCAGGACGAGTGTTCCTACTTCTACCACAGTCACTACTACTCTCACCAACACCACGAGCGCTCCTACTTCTACCACAGACAGTACTACTCCTACCACCACCATGTGCGCTACTACCTCTAACAAAGTATCTAGTACTCTGAACACCACCACGAGCTCTCCTACTTCTACCAGAGAAACCAATACTACCAAGACCATGAGCGCTCCTAATACTTCCACAGACTGTGCAACTCCTACCACCACCAAGTGTGCTCCTACTTCAAACACAGACCATGCTTCTCCTAACACCAACACGAGCAAAACTACTTCTAACAGCGACCCTGTTACTCGTACCACTACCATGAGAGCACCTACTTCTACCACAGGCACTGCAACTGCTTCCACCACAATGAGCGCTCCTAATTCAACCACAGAAATTAAACACCCACCAGCACCACGAGCGCCCCTACTTCTACTACAGACACTAGTACTCCTACCACCACCAGGAACGCTCCTACTTCTACCACAGGAACTACTACTAATACCACGGGAACGGGCACAAAATCTTCTACCACAGACAGTACTCTTCCTACCACCACCACGAGCTCTCCTATTTCTACCACAGACAATACTACTCCTAACTCCACCACGAGCAAAAGTACTTCTAGCACAGAAACGACTACTCCTACCACCACCACGAGTGCAACTACTACTACCGCTGACACTACTACTCCTACCACCACCATGAGTGCACATATTTCTACAAAAGACATTACTACTCCTACCAACCCCACGATCACCAGTCCGTCTACCACAGAAACTACTACTCCTACCACCGCCACAAGAGCACCTGCTTGTACCACAGACCCTGTTACTCCTACCACCACCAAGAGCACTCCTACTTCTACCACAGAAACTACTACTCCAACCACCACAACGAACACTCCTACTTCTACTGCAGAAACTACTGCTCCTAAAACCACCACGAGCGAACTACATCTACCAGAGATACTACTACTCCTAACACCACCACGAGCGCTCCTACTTCCATCACAGACACTATTACTCCAAGTAGCACCACGAGCGCTCCTCCTTCTACCACAGACACTACTCCTCCTACCAACACAACGAGCATTCCTACTTCTATCAAAGAAACTACTACCCTACCAACACCATGAGCATTCCAACTTCTACCACAGAACATGCAACTCCAACCACCACCACAAGCGTTACTACTTCTACCACAAAACCTGCTTCTCCTACCACCACTGCGAGTGGATCTACTTGTACCGCAAAACCTTCTACACCTACCACCACAACGAGAGCACCTACTTCTACCACAGGCCCTGCTACCTCTACTTCCATCACGAGCGATCCTATTTCTACAACAGAAACTACTACTCCTACCAACAGGAAGAGAGCTCCTACTTCTGCTACAGAAACTACTATTCCTACCACCACCACGAACGCAACTACTTCTACCACAGAAACTACTACTCCTACCACCACAGCGAGAGCCCCTAATTCTACCCCAGAAACTACTACTACCACAACCAGCACAAGCGCTCCCATATTTTCCACAGAACCTGCTACTCCTACCACCATCACGAGCGAAACTACTTCTACCACAGACACGACTATTCCCACCACCACCACGAGCACTCCTACTTCTACCGCAGATAGTACTACTCCTTCCAGCACCACGAGCGCTCCAATTTCTCCCAAAAAATCTACTACTCCTACCATCACCACTAGCTCTCCTACTTCTAACAGAGAAACAACTACTACCAGCACCACGAACACTTCTACTTGTACCACAGTCTGTGCAACTTCTACCACCACAACGAACTCTCCTACTTCTAACACAGAACATGCTACTCCAACACCACCACGAGGGCAAGTACTTCTACCACAGAATATACTACTCCTACCACCACCACGAGCGCTCATACACCTACCACAGACATTACTACTCCTAACACCACATTGAGGGCTCCTACTTCTACCACAGACACGACTACTAGTACAACGATCACGAGCGATCTTACTTCTACCACAGAATCAGCCACTCCTACTACCATCACCATTGCCACTACTTATACCTGAGACCCTGCTACACCTACCACCACCGCGAGAGCAACAACTTCTACCACAGGCCCTCCTACACCTCCGACCAACACAAGCGCACCAAATTCTACCACAGTAACTACTACTACTATGAACACGTAGAGTGCTCCTACAGCTACCACAGTCACTAGTACTCCTACAACCACCATGAGTGCAATTACTTATAACACAGATACTACTACTCTTGCCACCACCACGAGCGCAAGTACATCTACCACAGACACTACTACTCCTGACATCAACATAAGTGCTTCAATTTCTACTACAGACTCTCCTACTCGTACACCCACCACGAGCGCAACTACTTCTAACACAGACACTACTGCTGCTATCACAACCATGGCCCTCCTACTTCTACCAGATACCGTGCAACTACTAGCAGCAGGAATAGCACTCTTACTTCTTACACAGACAGTACTACTCTAACCACAACCACGAGCACTCCTACTTTTACCACAATACCTGCTACTGCTACCACCACCCCGAGCACAACTAATTCTCCCACAGACCGTGCAACTACTACCACCACCACTAGAGCTCCTACATCTACCACAGACGATAGTAATTCTACCACCAGCACTAGCACAACTACTTCTACCACCGAAACTACTACTCCTACCACCAGCACGATTGCAACTATTTCTACCACAGACCCTGCTCTTCTTACCACAACCACGAGAGCATCTACTTCTACCACAGGCCCTGCTACTACTACCACAACCATGAGCACTCCTAATTCTACCACAGACACTACTTCTCCTACCACCACCACGATGGCTCCTACTTCTATCACAGAATCAAATACTCCTACCACCACCACAAGCACTCCTGCTTCTACCAGAGAAACTACTACTCCTACCACCTGCACGAGCTCTCCTGCTTCTACCACAATATCTACTACTCCTACCAAAAACACGAGTGCAAGTACTTCTACTACAGAAACTTATACTCCTACCAACAACAGGAGCTCTCCTACTTCTACCATAGAAACTACTACTCCTGCCACCATCACGAGCACTCCTACTTCTACCGCAGAATCAACTACTTCTTCCTCAACCAGGCACGCTCCTACTTCTAGCACATACACTACTACTCCTGCCACCACCACGAGCGCTCCTACTTATACCATAGACACTACTACTCTTACCAACACCACGAGTGCTCCTATTTCTATGAAAGAAACTACTACCCTACCACCACCATGAGTGATCCTACTTCTACCACAAAACCTGCTACCCCTTCCACCATCACGATACCACCTACTGCTACCACAGGCCCTTCTACACCTTCCACCAACATGAGTGATCCTACTTCTACCACAGAAACTACTACTCCTACCAATACCAACAGTGCTGCAACTTCTACCACTGAAACTATTACTCCTACCACCACCACGAGTGCAAATACATCTACCACAGACACTATTACTCTTAACTCCACCACAAGGGTTCCTATTTCTACCACAGACACTACTACTCCTGCCACCTCCACGAGCGCTTATACAACTATGAAACTCATTATTACTCCTACCACCCCCACGAGAACCACTGTTTCTAACACAGAAACTACTACTCCTACCACCACCACGAGAGCACCTACTTGTACAACAGACCCTGCTACACCTACCACCGCCACGAGAGCAACAACTTCTACCACAGGCCCTCCTACTCCTATGACCAACACAAGAGCACCAAATTCTACCACAGTAACTACTACTACTATGAACACGTAGAGTGCTCCTACAGCTACCACAGTCACTAGTACTCCTACCGCCACCATGAGTGCAATTACTTCTAACACAGATACTACTACTCTTACCACCACCACGAGCGCAAGTACATCTACCACAGACACTACTACTCCTAACACCAACATGAGTGCTTCAATTTCTACTACAGACTCTACTACTCCTACACCAACCACGAGCGCAACTACTTCTACCACAGACACTACTGCTGCTATCACAACCATGGCCCTCCTACTTCTACCAGATACCGTGCAACTACTACCAGCAGGAAAAGCGCTCTTACTTCTAACACAGACAGTACTACTCTAACCACGAACACGAGCACTCCTACTTCTACCACAATACCTGCTACTCCTACCACCACCCCGAGCACAACTAAGTCTACCACAGACCGTGCAACTACTACCACCACCACTAGAGCTCCTACATCTACCACAGACGACAGTTATTCTACCACCAGCACTAGCGCACCTACTTCTACCACCGAAACCACTACTCCTAGCACCACCGCGATTGCAACCACTTCTACCACAGACCCTGCTATCCTTACCACAACCACGAGAACATCTACTTCTACCACAGGCCCTGCTACTACTACCACAACCATGAGCACTCCTAATTCTACCACAGACACTACATCTCCTACCACCACCACGATGGCTCCTACTTCTACCACAGAATCAAATACTCCTACCACCACCACAAGCGCTCCTGCTTCTACCACAGAAACTACTACTCCTACCACCAGCACGAGTGCAAGTACTTCTAATACAGAAACTAATACTCCTACCAACAACAAGAGCGCTCCTACTTCTACCATTGAAACTACTACTCCTGCCACCGTCACGAGCAGTCCTACATCTACCGCAGAATCTACTACTCCTACCTCAATCACGAGCACTGCTACTTCTAGCACATACACTACTACTCCTGCCACCACCACGAGCGCTCCTACTTCTACCACAGACACTACTACTCTTACCAACACCACGAGCACTCCTATTTCTATGAAAGAAACTACTACCCTACCACCACCATGAGCGATCCTACTTCTACCACAAAACCTGCTACACCTTCCACCATCACGAGACCACCTACTGCTACCACAGGCCCTTCTACACTTTCCACCAACATGAGTGATCCTACTTCTACCACAGAAACTACTACTCCTACCAATACCAACAGTGCTCCTACTTCTACCACAGACACTACTACTCCCAGCACCTCCACGAGCACTCCTACATCTACCACAGACACAACTACTCCTATCAACACAACGAGCACTCCTACTTCTACCAAGGAAACTATTACCCTACCACCACCATGAGCGCTCCTAATTCTACCACAGAACATGCAACTACAAACACCACCACAGGCGGTACTACTTCTAGCACAAAACCTGCTACTCCTACCACCACCACGAGTGCAACTACTTGTACCACAAACATGCTACTCCTTCCAACACTATGAAAGCACCTACTTCTACCACAGGCCCTGCTACTACTACCTCCATCACGAGCGATCATACTTCTACCACAGAAAATACTACTCCTACCACCAAGAGTGCTCCTACTTCTACCACAGAAACTACTAGTTCTCCCACCACCACGAGTGCAACTACTTCTACCACAGACACTACTCTTCCTACCACCAGAACGAGAGCCACTACTTCTACCCTAGAAACTACTACTACCACAAACACCATGAGTGCTCCTTCTTCTACCACAAAACCTGTTACACCTACCACCACCACGAGCGATCCTACTTCTACCACAGACACTACTACACCTACCACCACCACGAGCAATCCTACTTCTACCACAGAATCAACTACTCCTAACACCATCACGAGCGCTCCTGCTTCTACCACAGAAACTACTACTTTTACCACCAGCACGAGTGCAACAACTCCTACTACAGACACTAATACACCTACAACCAGGACGAGTGTTCCTACTTCTACCACAGTCACTACTACTCTCACCAACACCACGAGCGCTCCTACTTCTACCACAGACAGTACTACTCCTACCACCACCATGTGCGCTACTACCTCTAACAAAGTATCTAGTACTCTGAACACCACCACGAGCTCTCCTACTTCTACCAGAGAAACCAATACTACCAAGACCATGAGCGCTCCTAATACTTCCACAGACTGTGCAACTCCTACCACCACCAAGTGTGCTCCTACTTCAAACACAGACCATGCTTCTCCTAACACCAACACGAGCAAAACTACTTCTAACAGCGACCCTGTTACTCGTACCACTACCATGAGAGCACCTACTTCTACCACAGGCACTGCAACTGCTTCCACCACAATGAGCGCTCCTAATTCAACCACAGAAATTAAACACCCACCAGCACCACGAGCGCCCCTACTTCTACTACAGACACTAGTACTCCTACCACCACCAGGAACGCTCCTACTTCTACCACAGGAACTACTACTAATACCACGGGAACGGGCACAAAATCTTCTACCACAGACAGTACTCTTCCTACCACCACCACGAGCTCTCCTATTTCTACCACAGACAATACTACTCCTAACTCCACCACGAGCAAAAGTACTTCTAGCACAGAAACGACTACTCCTACCACCACCACGAGTGCAACTACTACTACCGCTGACACTACTACTCCTACCACCACCATGAGTGCACATATTTCTACAAAAGACATTACTACTCCTACCAACCCCACGATCACCAGTCCGTCTACCACAGAAACTACTACTCCTACCACCGCCACAAGAGCACCTGCTTGTACCACAGACCCTGTTACTCCTACCACCACCAAGAGCACTCCTACTTCTACCACAGAAACTACTACTCCAACCACCACAACGAACACTCCTACTTCTACTGCAGAAACTACTGCTCCTAAAACCACCACGAGCGAACTACATCTACCAGAGATACTACTACTCCTAACACCACCACGAGCGCTCCTACTTCCATCACAGACACTATTACTCCAAGTAGCACCACGAGCGCTCCTCCTTCTACCACAGACACTACTCCTCCTACCAACACAACGAGCATTCCTACTTCTATCAAAGAAACTACTACCCTACCAACACCATGAGCATTCCAACTTCTACCACAGAACATGCAACTCCAACCACCACCACAAGCGTTACTACTTCTACCACAAAACCTGCTTCTCCTACCACCACTGCGAGTGGATCTACTTGTACCGCAAAACCTTCTACACCTACCACCACAACGAGAGCACCTACTTCTACCACAGGCCCTGCTACCTCTACTTCCATCACGAGCGATCCTATTTCTACAACAGAAACTACTACTCCTACCAACAGGAAGAGAGCTCCTACTTCTGCTACAGAAACTACTATTCCTACCACCACCACGAACGCAACTACTTCTACCACAGAAACTACTACTCCTACCACCACAGCGAGAGCCCCTAATTCTACCCCAGAAACTACTACTACCACAACCAGCACAAGCGCTCCCATATTTTCCACAGAACCTGCTACTCCTACCACCATCACGAGCGAAACTACTTCTACCACAGACACGACTATTCCCACCACCACCACGAGCACTCCTACTTCTACCGCAGATAGTACTACTCCTTCCAGCACCACGAGCGCTCCAATTTCTCCCAAAAAATCTACTACTCCTACCATCACCACTAGCTCTCCTACTTCTAACAGAGAAACAACTACTACCAGCACCACGAACACTTCTACTTGTACCACAGTCTGTGCAACTTCTACCACCACAACGAACTCTCCTACTTCTAACACAGAACATGCTACTCCAACACCACCACGAGGGCAAGTACTTCTACCACAGTATATACTACTCCTACCACCACCACGAGCGCTCATACACCTACCACAGACATTACTACTCCTAACACCACATTGAGGGCTCCTACTTCTACCACAGACACGACTACTAGTACAACGATCACGAGCGATCTTACTTCTACCACAGAATCAGCCACTCCTACTACCATCACCATTGCCACTACTTATACCTGAGACCCTGCTACACCTACCACCACCGCGAGAGCAACAACTTCTACCACAGGCCCTCCTACACCTCCGACCAACACAAGCGCACCAAATTCTACCACATTAACTACTACTACTATGAACACGTAGAGTGCTCCTACAGCTACCACAGTCACTAGTACTCCTACAACCACCATGAGTGCAATTACTTATAACACAGATACTACTACTCTTGCCACCACCACGAGCGCAAGTACATCTACCACAGACACTACTACTCCTGACATCAACATAAGTGCTTCAATTTCTACTACAGACTCTCCTACTCGTACACCCACCACGAGCGCAACTACTTCTAACACAGACACTACTGCTGCTATCACAACCATGGCCCTCCTACTTCTACCAGATACCGTGCAACTACTAGCAGCAGGAATAGCACTCTTACTTCTTACACAGACAGTACTACTCTAACCACAACCACGAGCACTCCTACTTTTACCACAATACCTGCTACTGCTACCACCACCCCGAGCACAACTAATTCTCCCACAGACCGTGCAACTACTACCACCACCACTAGAGCTCCTACATCTACCACAGACGATAGTAATTCTACCACCAGCACTAGCACAACTACTTCTACCACCGAAACTACTACTCCTACCACCAGCACGATTGCAACTATTTCTACCACAGACCCTGCTCTTCTTACCACAACCACGAGAGCATCTACTTCTACCACAGGCCCTGCTACTACTACCACAACCATGAGCACTCCTAATTCTACCACAGACACTACTTCTCCTACCACCACCACGATGGCTCCTACTTCTATCACAGAATCAAATACTCCTACCACCACCACAAGCACTCCTGCTTCTACCAGAGAAACTACTACTCCTACCACCTGCACGAGCTCTCCTGCTTCTACCACAATATCTACTACTCCTACCAAAAACACGAGTGCAAGTACTTCTACTACAGAAACTTATACTCCTACCAACAACAGGAGCTCTCCTACTTCTACCATAGAAACTACTACTCCTGCCACCATCACGAGCACTCCTACTTCTACCGCAGAATCAACTACTTCTTCCTCAACCAGGCACGCTCCTACTTCTAGCACATACACTACTACTCCTGCCACCACCACGAGCGCTCCTACTTATACCATAGACACTACTACTCTTACCAACACCACGAGTGCTCCTATTTCTATGAAAGAAACTACTACCCTACCACCACCATGAGTGATCCTACTTCTACCACAAAACCTGCTACCCCTTCCACCATCACGATACCACCTACTGCTACCACAGGCCCTTCTACACCTTCCACCAACATGAGTGATCCTACTTCTACCACAGAAACTACTACTCCTACCAATACCAACAGTGCTGCAACTTCTACCACTGAAACTATTACTCCTACCACCACCACGAGTGCAAATACATCTACCACAGACACTATTACTCTTAACTCCACCACAAGGGTTCCTATTTCTACCACAGACACTACTACTCCTGCCACCTCCACGAGCGCTTATACAACTATGAAACTCATTATTACTCCTACCACCCCCACGAGAACCACTGTTTCTAACACAGAAACTACTACTCCTACCACCACCACGAGAGCACCTACTTGTACAACAGACCCTGCTACACCTACCACCGCCACGAGAGCAACAACTTCTACCACAGGCCCTCCTACTCCTATGACCAACACAAGAGCACCAAATTCTACCACAGTAACTACTACTACTATGAACACGTAGAGTGCTCCTACAGCTACCACAGTCACTAGTACTCCTACCGCCACCATGAGTGCAATTACTTCTAACACAGATACTACTACTCTTACCACCACCACGAGCGCAAGTACATCTACCACAGACACTACTACTCCTAACACCAACATGAGTGCTTCAATTTCTACTACAGACTCTACTACTCCTACACCAACCACGAGCGCAACTACTTCTACCACAGACACTACTGCTGCTATCACAACCATGGCCCTCCTACTTCTACCAGATACCGTGCAACTACTACCAGCAGGAAAAGCGCTCTTACTTCTAACACAGACAGTACTACTCTAACCACGAACACGAGCACTCCTACTTCTACCACAATACCTGCTACTCCTACCACCACCCCGAGCACAACTAAGTCTACCACAGACCGTGCAACTACTACCACCACCACTAGAGCTCCTACATCTACCACAGACGACAGTTATTCTACCACCAGCACTAGCGCACCTACTTCTACCACCGAAACCACTACTCCTAGCACCACCGCGATTGCAACCACTTCTACCACAGACCCTGCTATCCTTACCACAACCACGAGAACATCTACTTCTACCACAGGCCCTGCTACTACTACCACAACCATGAGCACTCCTAATTCTACCACAGACACTACATCTCCTACCACCACCACGATGGCTCCTACTTCTACCACAGAATCAAATACTCCTACCACCACCACAAGCGCTCCTGCTTCTACCACAGAAACTACTACTTCTACCACCAGCACGAGTGCAAGTACTTCTAATACAGAAACTAATACTCCTACCAACAACAAGAGCGCTCCTACTTCTACCATTGAAACTACTACTCCTGCCACCGTCACGAGCAGTCCTACATCTACCGCAGAATCTACTACTCCTACCTCAATCACGAGCACTGCTACTTCTAGCACATACACTACTACTCCTGCCACCACCACGAGCGCTCCTACTTCTACCACAGACACTACTACTCTTACCAACACCACGAGCACTCCTATTTCTATGAAAGAAACTACTACCCTACCACCACCATGAGCGATCCTACTTCTACCACAAAACCTGCTACACCTTCCACCATCACGAGACCACCTACTGCTACCACAGGCCCTTCTACACTTTCCACCAACATGAGTGATCCTACTTCTACCACAGAAACTACTACTCCTACCAATACCAACAGTGCTCCTACTTCTACCACAGACACTACTACTCCCAGCACCTCCACGAGCACTCCTACATCTACCACAGACACAACTACTCCTATCAACACAACGAGCACTCCTACTTCTACCAAGGAAACTATTACCCTACCACCACCATGAGCGCTCCTAATTCTACCACAGAACATGCAACTACAAACACCACCACAGGCGGTACTACTTCTAGCACAAAACCTGCTACTCCTACCACCACCACGAGTGCAACTACTTGTACCACAAACATGCTACTCCTTCCAACACTATGAAAGCACCTACTTCTACCACAGGCCCTGCTACTACTACCTCCATCACGAGCGATCATACTTCTACCACAGAAAATACTACTCCTACCACCAAGAGTGCTCCTACTTCTACCACAGAAACTACTAGTTCTCCCACCACCACGAGTGCAACTACTTCTACCACAGACACTACTCTTCCTACCACCAGAACGAGAGCCACTACTTCTACCCTAGAAACTACTACTACCACAAACACCATGAGTGCTCCTTCTTCTACCACAAAACCTGTTACACCTACCACCACCACGAGCGATCCTACTTCTACCACAGACACTACTACACCTACCACCACCACGAGCAATCCTACTTCTACCACAGAATCAACTACTCCTAACACCATCACGAGCGCTCCTGCTTCTACCACAGAAACTACTACTTTTACCACCAGCACGAGTGCAACAACTCCTACTACAGACACTAATACACCTACAACCAGGACGAGTGTTCCTACTTCTACCACAGTCACTACTACTCTCACCAACACCACAAGCGCTCCTACTTCTACCACAGACAGTACTACTCCTACCACCACCATGTGCGCTACTACCTCTAACAAAGTATCTAGTACTCTGAACACCACCACGAGCTCTCCTACTTCTACCAGAGAAACCAATACTACCAAGACCATGAGCGCTCCTAATACTTCCACAGACTGTGCAACTCCTACCACCACCAAGTGTGCTCCTACTTCAAACACAGACCATGCTTCTCCTAACACCAACACGAGCAAAACTACTTCTAACAGCGACCCTGTTACTCGTACCACTACCATGAGAGCACCTACTTCTACCACAGGCACTGCAACTGCTTCCACCACAATGAGCGCTCCTAATTCAACCACAGAAATTAAACACCCACCAGCACCACGAGCGCCCCTACTTCTACTACAGACACTAGTACTCCTACCACCACCAGGAACGCTCCTACTTCTACCACAGGAACTACTACTAATACCACGGGAACGGGCACAAAATCTTCTACCACAGACAGTACTCTTCCTACCACCACCACGAGCTCTCCTATTTCTACCACAGACAATACTACTCCTAACTCCACCACGAGCAAAAGTACTTCTAGCACAGAAACGACTACTCCTACCACCACCACGAGTGCAACTACTACTACCGCTGACACTACTACTCCTACCACCACCATGAGTGCACATATTTCTACAAAAGACATTACTACTCCTACCAACCCCACGATCACCAGTCCGTCTACCACAGAAACTACTACTCCTACCACCACCACAAGAGCACCTGCTTGTACCACAGACCCTGTTACTCCTACCACCACCAAGAGCACTCCTACTTCTACCACAGAAACTACTACTCCAACCACCACAACGAACACTCCTACTTCTACTGCAGAAACTACTGCTCCTAAAACCACCACGAGCGAACTACATCTACCAGAGATACTACTACTCCTAACACCACCACGAGCGCTCCTACTTCTATCACAGACACTATTACTCCAAGTAGCACCACGAGCGCTCGTCCTTCTACCACAGACACTACTCCTCCTACCAACACAACGAGCATTCCTACTTCTATCAAAGAAACTACTACCCTACCAACACCATGAGCATTCCAACTTCTACCACAGAACATGCAACTCCAACCACCACCACAAGCGTTACTACTTCTACCACAAAACCTGCTTCTCCTACCACCACTGCGAGTGGATCTACTTGTACCGCAAAACCTTCTACACCTACCACCACAACGAGAGCACCTACTTCTACCACAGGCCCTGCTACCTCTACTTCCATCACGAGCGATCCTATTTCTACAACAGAAACTACTACTCCTACCAACAGGAAGAGAGCTCCTACTTCTGCTACAGAAACTACTATTCCTACCACCACCACGAACGCAACTACTTCTACCACAGAAACTACTACTCCTACCACCACAGCGAGAGCCCCTAATTCTACCCCAGAAACTACTACTACCACAACCAGCACAAGCGCTCCCATATTTTCCACAGAACCTGCTACTCCTACCACCATCACGAGCGAAACTACTTCTACCACAGACACGACTATTCCCACCACCACCACGAGCACTCCTACTTCTACCGCAGATAGTACTACTCCTTCCAGCACCACGAGCGCTCCAATTTCTCCCAAAAAATCTACTACTCCTACCATCACCACTAGCTCTCCTACTTCTAACAGAGAAACAACTACTAGCAGCACCACGAACACTTCTACTTGTACCACAGTCTGTGCAACTTCTACCACCACAACGAACTCTCCTACTTCTAACACAGAACATGCTACTCCAACACCACCACGAGGGCAAGTACTTCTACCACAGAATATACTACTCCTACCACCACCACGAGCGCTCATACACCTACCACAGACATTACTACTCCTAACACCACATTGAGGGCTCCTACTTCTACCACAGACACGACTACTAGTACAACGATCACGAGCGATCTTACTTCTACCACAGAATCAGCCACTCCTACTACCATCACCATTGCCACTACTTATACCTGAGACCCTGCTACACCTACCACCACCGCGAGAGCAACAACTTCTACCACAGGCCCTCCTACACCTCCGACCAACACAAGCGCACCAAATTCTACCACAGTAACTACTACTACTATGAACACGTAGAGTGCTCCTACAGCTACCACAGTCACTAGTACTCCTACAACCACCATGAGTGCAATTACTTATAACACAGATACTACTACTCTTGCCACCACCACGAGCGCAAGTACATCTACCACAGACACTACTACTCCTGACATCAACATAAGTGCTTCAATTTCTACTACAGACTCTCCTACTCGTACACCCACCACGAGCGCAACTACTTCTAACACAGACACTACTGCTGCTATCACAACCATGGCCCTCCTACTTCTACCAGATACCGTGCAACTACTAGCAGCAGGAATAGCACTCTTACTTCTTACACAGACAGTACTACTCTAACCACAACCACGAGCACTCCTACTTTTACCACAATACCTGCTACTGCTACCACCACCCCGAGCACAACTAATTCTCCCACAGACCGTGCAACTACTACCACCACCACTAGAGCTCCTATATCTACCACAGACGATAGTAATTCTACCACCAGCACTAGCACAACTACTTCTACCACCGAAACTACTACTCCTACCACCAGCACGATTGCAACTATTTCTACCACAGACCCTGCTATTCTTACCACAACCACGAGAGCATCTACTTCTACCACAGGCCCTGCTACTACTACCACAACCACGAGCACTCCTAATTCTACCACAGACACTACTTCTACTACCACCACCACGATGGCTCCTACTTCTACCACAGAATCAAATACTCCTACCACCACCACAAGCACTCCTGCTTCTACCACAGAAACTACTACTCCTACCACCTGCACGAGCTCTCCTGCTTCTACCACAATATCTACTACTCCTACCAAAAACACGAGTGCAAGTACTTCTACTACAGAAACTTATACTCCTACCAACAACAAGAGCTCTCCTACTTCTACCATAGAAACTACTACTCCTGCCACCATCACGAGCACTCCTACTTCTACCGCAGAATCAACTACTTCTTCCTCAACCACGCACGCTCCTACTTCTAGCACATACACTACTACTGCTGCCACCACCACGAGCGCTCCTACTTATACCATAGACACTACTACTCTTACCAACACCACGAGTGCTCCTATTTCTATGAAAGAAACTACTACCCTACAACCACCATGAGTGATCCTACTTCTACCACAAAACCTGCTACCCCTTCCACCATCACGATACCACCTACTGCTACCACAGGCCCTTCTACACCTTCCACCAACATGAGTGATCCTACTTCTACCACAGAAACTACTACTCCTACCAATACCAACAGTGCTGTAACTTCTACCACTGAAACTATTACTCCTACCACCACCACGAGTGCAAATACATCTACCACAGACACTATTACTCTTAACTCCACCACAAGGGTTCCTATTTCTACCACAGACACTACTACTCCTGCCACCTCCACGAGCGCTTATACAACTATGAAAGTCATTATTACTCCTACCACCACCACGAGAACCACTGTTTCTAACACAGAAACTACTACTCCTACCACCACCACGAGAGCACCTACTTGTACAACAGACCCTGCTACACCTACCACCGCCACGAGAGCAACAACTTCTACCACAGGCTCTCCTACTCCTATGACCAACACAAGAGCACCAAATTCTACCACAGTAACTACTACTACTATGAACACGTAGAGTGCTCCTACAGCTACCACAGTCACTAGTACTCCTACCGCCACCATGAGTGCAATTACTTCTAACACAGATACTACTACTCTTACCACCACCACGAGCGCAAGTACATCTACCACAGACACTACTACTCCTAACACCAACATGAGTGCTTCAATTTCTACTACAGACTCTACTACTCCTACACCAACCACGAGCGCAACTACTTCTACCACAGACACTACTGCTGCTATCACAACCATGGCCCTCCTACTTCTACCAGATACCGTGCAACTACTACCAGCAGGAAAAGCGCTCTTACTTCTAACACAGACAGTACTACTCTAACCACGAACACGAGCACTCCTACTTCTACCACAATACCTGCTACTCCTACCACCACCCCGAGCACAACTAATTCTACCACAGACCGTGCAACTACTACCACCACCACTAGAGCTCCTACATCTACCACAGACGACAGTTATTCTACCACCAGCACTAGCGCACCTACTTCTACCACCGAAACCACTACTCCTACCACCACCGCGATTGCAACTACTTCTACCACAGACCCTGCTATCCTTACCACAACCACGAGAACATCTACTTCTACCACAGGCCCTGCTACTACTACCACAACCATGAGCACTCCTAATTCTACCACAGACACTACATCTCCTACCACCACCACGATGGCTCCTACTTCTACCACAGAATCAAATACTCCTACCACCACCACAAGCGCTCCTGCTTCTACCACAGAAACTACTACTCCTACCACCAGCACGAGTGCAAGTACTTCTAATACAGAAACTAATACTCCTACCAACAACAAGAGCGCTCCTACTTCTACCATTGAAACTACTACTCCTGCCACCGTCACGAGCAGTCCTACATCTACCGCAGAATCTACTACTCCTACCTCAATCACGAGCACTGCTACTTCTAGCACATACACTACTACTCCTGCCACCACCACGAGCGCTCCTACTTCTAACACAGACACTACTACTCTTACCAACACCACGAGCACTCCTATTTCTATGAAAGAAACTACTACCCTACCACCACCATGAGCGATCCTACTTCTACCACAAAACCTGCTACACCTTCCACCATCACGAGACCACCTACTGCTACCACAGGCCCTTCTACACTTTCCACCAACATGAGTGATCCTACTTCTACCACAGAAACTACTACTCCTACCAATACCAACAGTGCTCCTACTTCTACCACAGACACTACTACTCTCAGCACCTCCACGAGCACTCCTACATCTACCACAGACACAACTACTCCTATCAACACAACGAGCACTCCTACTTCTACCAAGGAAACTATTACCCTACCACCACCATGAGCGCTCCTAATTCTACCACAGAACATGCAACTACAAACACCACCACAGGCGGTACTACTTCTAGCACAAAACCTGCTACTCCTACCACCACCACGAGTGCAACTACTTGTACCACAAACATGCTACTCCTTCCAACACTATGAAAGCACCTACTTCTACCACAGGCCCTGCTACTACTACCTCCATCACGAGCGATCATACTTCTACCACAGAAAATACTACTCCTACCACCAAGAGTGCTCCTACTTCTACCACAGAAACTACTAGTTCTCCCACCACCACGAGTGCAACTACTTCTACCACAGACACTACTCTTCCTACCACCAGAACGAGAGCCACTACTTCTACCCTAGAAACTACTACTACCACAAACACCATGAGTGCTCCTTCTTCTACCACAAAACCTGTTACACCTACCACCACCACGAGCGATCCTACTTCTACCACAGACACTACTACACCTACCACCACCACGAGCAATCCTACTTCTACCACAGAATCAACTACTCCTAACACCATCACGAGCGCTCCTGCTTCTACCACAGAAACTACTACTTTTACCACCAGCACGAGTGCAACAACTCCTACTACAGACACTAATACACCTACAACCAGGACGAGTGTTCCTACTTCTACCACAGTCACTACTACTCTCACCAACACCACGAGCGCTCCTACTTCTACCACAGACAGTACTACTCCTACCACCACCATGTGCGCTACTACCTCTAACAAAGTATCTAGTACTCTGAACACCACCACGAGCTCTCCTACTTCTACCAGAGAAACCAATACTACCAAGACCATGAGCGCTCCTAATACTTCCACAGACTGTGCAACTCCTACCACCACCAAGTGTGCTCCTACTTCAAACACAGACCATGCTTCTCCTAACACCAACACGAGCAAAACTACTTCTAATAGCGACCCTGTTACTCGTACCACTACCATGAGAGCACCTACTTCTACCACAGGCACTGCAACTGCTTCCACCACAATGAGCGCTCCTAATTCAACCACAGAAATTAAACACCCACGAGCACCACGAGCGCCCCTACTTCTACTACAGACACTAGTACTCCTACCACCACCAGGAACGCTCCTACTTCTACCACAGGAACTACTACTAATACCACGGGAACGGGCACAAAATCTTCTACCACAGACAGTACTCTTCCTAGCACCACCACGGGCTCTCCTATTTCTACCACAGACAATACTACTCCTAACTCCACCACGAGCAAAAGTACTTCTAGCACAGAAACGACTACTCCTACCACCACCACGAGTGCAAATACTACTACCACTGACACTACTACTCCTACCACCACCATGAGTGCACATATTTCTACAAAAGACATAACTACTCCTACCAACCCCACAATCACCAGTCCGTCTACCACAGAAACTACTACTCCTACCACCACCACAAGAGCACCTGCTTGTACCACAGACCCTGTTACTCCTACCACCACCAAGAGCACTCCTACTTCTACCACAGAAACTACTACTCCAACCACCACAACGAACACTCCTACTTCTACTGCAGAAACTACTGCTCCTAAAACCACCACGAGCGAACTACATCTACCAGAGATACTACTACTCCTAACACCACCACGAGCGCTCCTACTTCCATCACAGACACTATTACTCCAAGTAGCACCACGAGCGCTCCTCCTTCTACCACAGACACTACTCCTCCTACCAACACAACGAGCATTCCTACCTGTATCAAAGAAACTACTACCCTACCAACACCATGAGCATTCCAACTTCTACCACAGAACATGCAACTCCAACCACCACCACAAGCGTTACTACTTCTACCACAAAACCTGCTTCTCCTACCACCACTGCGAGTGGATCTACTTGTACCGCAAAACCTTCTACACCTACCACCACAACGAGAGCACCTACTTCTACCACAGGCCCTGCTACCTCTACTTCCATCACGAGCGATCCTATTTCTACAACAGAAACTACTACTCCTACCAACAGGAAGAGAGCTCCTACTTCTGCTACAGAAACTACTATTCCTACCACCACCACAAACGCAACTACTTCTACCACAGAAACTACTACTCCTACCACCACAGCGAGAGCCCCTAATTCTACCCCAGAAACTACTACTACCACAACCACCACAAGCGCTCCCATATTTTCCACAGAACCTGCTACTCCTACCACCATCACGAGCGAAACTACTTCTACCACAGACACTACTATTCCCACCACCACCACGAGCACTCCTACTTCTACCGCAGATAGTACTACTCCTTCCAGCACCACGAGCGCTCCAGTTTCTCCCAAAAAATCTACTACTCCTACCATCACCACTAGCTCTCCTACTTCTAACAGAGAAACAACTACTACCAGCACCACGAACACTTCTACTTGTACCACAGTCTGTGCAACTTCTACCACCACAATGAACTCTCCTACTTCTAACACCGAACATGCTACTCCAACACCACCACGAGGGCAAGTACTTCTACCACAGAATATACTACTCCTACCACCACCACGAGCGCTCATACACCTACCACAGACACTACTACTCCTAACACCACATTGAGGGCTCCTACTTCTACCACAGTCACTACTACTAGTACAACGATCACGAGCGATCTTACTTCTACCACAGAATCAGCCACTCCTACTACCATCACCATTGCCACTACTTATACCTGAGACCCTGCTACACCTACCACCACCGCGAGAGCAACAACTTCTACCACAGGCCCTCCTACACCTCCGACCAACACAAGCGCACCAAATTCTACCACAGTAACTACTACTACTATGAACACGTAGAGTGCTCCTACAGCTACCTCAGTCACTAGTACTCCTACAACAACCATGAGTGCAATTACTTATAACACAGATACTACTACTCTTGCCACCACCACGAGCGCAAGTACATCTACCACAGACACTACTACTCCTGACATCAACATAAGTGCTTCAATTTCTACTACAGACTCTACTACTCGTACACCCACCACGAGCGCAACTACTTCTACCACAGACACTACTGCTGCTATCACAACCATGGCCCTCCTACTTCTACCAGATACCGTGCAACTACTACCAGCAGGAAAAGCGCTCTTACTTCTAACACAGACAGTACTACTCTAACCACGAACACGAGCACTCCTACTTCTACCACAATACCTGCCACTCCTACCACCACCCCGAGCACAACTAATTCTACCACAGACCGTGCAACTACTACCACCACCACTAGAGCTCCTACATCTACCACAGACGACAGTTATTCTACCACCAGCACTAGCGCACCTACTTCTACCACCGAAACCACTACTCCTACCACCACCGCGATTGCAACTACTTCTACCACAGACCCTGCTATCCTTACCACAACCACGAGAACATCTACTTCTACCACAGGCCCTGCTACTACTACCACAACCATGAGCACTCCTAATTCTACCACAGACACTACATCTCCTACCACCACCACGATGGCTCCTACTTCTACCACAGAATCAAATACTCCTACCACCACCACAAGCGCTCCTGCTTCTACCACAGAAACTACTACTCCTACCACCAGCACGAGTGCAAGTACTTCTAATACAGAAACTAATACTCCTACCAACAACAAGAGCGCTCCTACTTCTACCATTGAAACTACTACTCCTGCCACCGTCACGAGCAGTCCTACATCTACCGCAGAATCTACTACTCCTACCTCAATCACGAGCACTGCTACTTCTAGCACATACACTACTACTCCTGCCACCACCACAAGCGCTCCTACTTCTACCACAGACACTACTACTCTTACCAACACCACGAGCACTCCTATTTCTATGAAAGAAACTACTACCCTACCACCACCATGAGCGATCCTACTTCTACCACAAAACCTGCTACACCTTCCACCATCACGAGACCACCTACTGCTACCACAGGCGCTTCTACACTTTCCACCAACATGAGTGATCCTACTTCTACCACAGAAACTACTACTCCTACCAATACCAACAGTGCTCCTACTTCTACCACAGACACTACTACTCTCAGCACCTCCACGAGCACTCCTACATCTACCACAGACACAACTACTCCTATCAACACAACGAGCACTCCTACTTCTACCAAGGAAACTATTACCCTACCACCACCATGAGCGCTCCTAATTCTACCACAGAACATGCAACTACAAACACCACCACAGGCGGTACTACTTCTAGCACAAAACCTGCTACTCCTACCACCACCACGAGTGCAACTACTTGTACCACAAACATGCTACTCTTTCCAACACTATGAAAGCACCTACTTCTACCACAGGCCCTGCTACTACTACCTCCATCACGAGCGATCATACTTCTACCACAGAAAATACTACTCCTACCACCAAGAGTGCTCCTACTTCTACCACAGAAACTACTAGTTCTCCCACCACCACGAGTGCAACTACTTCTACCACAGACACTACTCTTCCTACCACCAGAACGAGAGCCACTACTTCTACCCTAGAAACTACTACTACCACAAACACCATGAGTGCTCCTTCTTCTACCACAAAACCTGTTACACCTACCACCACCACGAGCGATCCTACTTCTACCACAGACACTACTACACCTACCACCACCACGAGCAATCCTACTTCTACCACAGAATCAACTACTCCTAACACCATCATGAGCGCTCCTGCTTCTACCACAGAAACTACTACTTTTACCACCAGCACGAGTGCAACAACTTCTACTACAGACACTAATACACCTACAACCAGGACGAGTGTTCCTACTTCTACCACAGTCACTACTACTCTCACCAACACCACGAGCGCTCCTACTTCTACCGCAGACAGTACGACTCCTACCACCACCATGTGCGCTACTACCTCTAACAAAGTATCTAGTACTCTGAACACCACCACGAGCTCTCCTACTTCTACCAGAGAAACCAATACTACCAAGACCATGAGCGCTCCTAATACTTCCACAGACTGTGCAACTCCTACCACCACCAAGTGTGCTCCTACTTCAAACACAGACCATGCTTCTCCTAACACCAACACGAGCAAAACTACTTCTAATAGCGACCCTGTTACTCGTACCACTACCATGAGAGCACCTACTTCTACCACAGGCACTGCAACTGCTTCCACCACAATGAGCGCTCCTAATTCAACCACAGAAATTAAACACCCACCAGCACCACGAGCGCCCCTACTTCTACTACAGACACAAGCACTCCTACCACCACCAGGAACGCTCCTACTTCTACCACAGGAACTACTCCTAATACCACGGGAACGGGCACAAAATCTTCTACCACAGACAGTACTCTTCCTACCACCACCACGAGCTCTCCTATTTCTACCACAGACAATACTACTCCTAACTCCACCACGAGCAAAAGTACTTCTAGCACAGAAACGACTACTCCTACCACCACCACGAGTGCAACTACTACTACCACTGACACTACTACTCCTACCACCACCATGAGTGCACATATTTCTACAAAAGACATTACTACTCCTACCAACCCCACGATCACCAGTCCGTCTACCACAGAAACTACTACTCCTACCACCACCACAAGAGCACCTACTTGTACCACAGACCCTGTTACTCCTACCACCACCAAGAGCACTCCTACTTCTACCACAGAAACTACTACTCCAACCACCACAACGAACACTCCTACTTCTACTGCAGAAACTACTGCTCCTAAAACCACCACGAGCGAACTACATCTACCAGAGATACTACTACTCCTAACACCACCACGAGCGCTCCTACTTCTATCACAGACACTATTACTCCAAGTAGCACCACGAGCGCTCGTCCTTCTACCACAGACACTACTCCTCCTACCAACACAACGAGCATTCCTACTTCTATCAAAGAAACTACTACCCTACCAACACCATGAGCATTCCAACTTCTACCACAGAACATGCAACTCCAACCACCACCACAAGCGTTACTACTTCTACCACAAAACCTGCTTCTCCTACCACCACTGCGAGTGGATCTACTTGTACCGCAAAACCTTCTACACCTACCACCACAACGAGAGCACCTACTTCTACCACAGGCCCTGCTACCTCTACTTCCATCACGAGCGATCCTATTTCTACAACAGAAACTACTACTCCTACCAACAGGAAGAGAGCTCCTACTTCTGCTACAGAAACTATTATTCCTACCACCACCACGAACGCAACTACTTCTACCACAGAAACTACTACTCCTACCACCACAGCGAGAGCCCCTAATTCTACCCCAGAAACTACTACTACCACAACCACCACAAGCGCTCCCATATTTTCCACAGAACCTGCTACTCCTACCACCATCACGAGCGAAACTACTTCTACCACAGACACTACTATTCCCACCACCACAACGAGCACTCCTACTTCTACCGCAGATAGTACTACTCCTTCCAGCACCACGAGCGCTCCAGTTTCTCCCAAAAAATCTACTACTCCTACCGTCACCACTAGCTCTCCTACTTCTAACAGAGAAACAACTACTACCAGCACCACGAACACTTCTACTTGTACCACAGTCTGTGCAACTTCTACCACCACAACGAACTCTCCTACTTCTAACACCGAACATGCTACTCCAACACCACCACGAGGGCAAGTACTTCTACCACAGAATATACTACTCCTACCACCACCACGAGCGCTCATACACCTACCACAGACATTACTACTCCTAACACCACATTGAGGGCTCCTACTTCTACCACAGACACTACTACTAGTACAACGATCACGAGCGATCTTACTTCTACCACAGAATCAGCCACTCCTACTACCATCACCATTGCCACTACTTATACCTGAGACCCTGCTACACCTACCACCACCGCGAGAGCAACACCTTCTACCACAGGCCCTCCTACACCTCCGACCAACACAAGCACACCAAATTCTACCACAGTAACTACTACTACTATGAACACGTAGAGTGCTCCTACAGCTACCTCAGTCACTAGTACTCCTACAACAACCATGAGTGCAATTACTTATAACACAGATACTACTACTCTTGCCACCACCACGAGCGCAAGTACATCTACCACAGACACTACTACTCCTGACATCAACATAAGTGCTTCAATTTCTACTACAGACTCTCCTACTCGTACACCCACCACGAGCGCAACTACTTCTAACACAGACACTACTGCTGCTATCACAACCATGGCCCTCCTACTTCTACCAGATACCGTGCAACTACTAGCAGCAGGAATAGCACTCTTACTTCTTACACAGACAGTACTACTCTAACCCCGACCACGAGCACTCCTACTTTTACCACAATACCTGCTACTGCTACCACCACCCCGAGCACAACTAATTCTCCCACAGACCGTGCAACTACTACCACCACAACTAGAGCTCCTACATCTACCACAGACGATAGTAATTCTACCACCAGCACTAGCGCAACTACTTCTACCACCGAAACTACTACTCCTACCACCAGCACGATTGCAACTATTTCTACCACAGACCCTGCTATTCTAACCACAACCACGAGAGCATCTACTTCTACCACAGGCCCTGCTACTACTACCACAACCATGAGCACTCCTAATTCTACCACAGACACTACTTCTCCTACCACCACCACGATGGCTCCTACTTCTACCACAGAATCAAATACTCCTACCACCACCACAAGCACTCCTGCTTCTACCACAGAAACTACTACTCCTACCACCTGCACGAGCTCTCCTGCTTCTACCACAATATCTACTACTCCTACCAAAAACACGAGTGCAAGTACTTCTACTACAGAAACTTATACTCCTACCAACAACAAGAGCTCTCCTACTTCTAACATAGAAACTACTACTCCTGCCACCATCACGAGCACTCCTACTTCTACCGCAGAATCAACTACTTCTTCCTCAACCACGCACGCTCCTACTTCTAGCACATACACTACTACTCCTGCCACCACCACGAGCGCTCCTACTTATACCATAGACACTACTACTCTTACCAACACCACGAGCACTCCTATTTCTATGAAAGAAACTACTACCCTACCACCACCATGAGCGATCCTACTTCTACCACAAAACCTGCTACACCTTCCACCATCACGAGACCACCTACTGCTACCACAGGCCCTTCTACACTTTCCACCAACATGAGTGATCCTACTTCTACCACAGAAACTACTACTCCTACCAATACCAACAGTGCTCCTACTTCTACCACAGACACTACTACTCCCAGCACCTCCACGAGCACTCCTACATCTACCACAGACACAACTACTCCTATCAACACAACGAGCACTCCTACTTCTACCAAGGAAACTATTACCCTACCACCACCATGAGCGCTCCTAATTCTACCACAGAACATGCAACTACAAACACCACCACAGGCGGTACTACTTCTAGCACAAAACCTGCTACTCCTACCACCACCACGAGTGCAACTACTTGTACCACAAACATGCTACTCCTTCCAACACTATGAAAGCACCTACTTCTACCACAGGCCCTGCTACTAGTACCTCCATCACGAGCGATCATACTTCTACCACAGAATATACTACTCTTAACTGCACCACAAGGGTTCCTATTTCTACCACAGACACTACTACTCCTGCCACCTCCACGAGAGCTTATACAACTATGAAAGACATTATTACTCCTACCACCCCCATGAGAACCACTGCTTCTAACACAGAAACTTCTACTGTACCACCACCACGAGAGCACCTACTTGTACAACAGACCCTGCTACTCCTACCACCTCCACGAGAGCAACAACTTCTACCACAGGCCCTCCTACTCCTATGACCAACACAAGCGCACCAAATTCTACCACAGTAACTACTACTACTATGAACACGTAGAGTGCTCCTACAGCTACCACAGTCACTAGTACTCCTACCACCACCATGACTGCAATTACTTCTAACACAGATACTACTACTCTTACCACCACCACGAGCGCAAGTACATCTACCACAGACACTACTACTCCTAACACCAACATGAGTGCTTTAATTTCTACTACAGACTCTACTACTCCTACAACAACCACGAGCGCAACTACTTCTACCACAGACACTACTGCTGCTATCATAAAAATGGCCCTGCTACTTCTACCAGATACCGTGCAACTACTACCACCAGGAAAATCGCTCTTACTTCTAACATAGACAGTACTACTCTAACCACGACCACGAGCACTCCTACTTCTACCACAATACCTGCTACTCCTACCACCACCCCGAGCACAACCAATTCTACCACAGACCGTGCAACTACTACCAACACCACTAGAGCTCCTACATCTACCACAGACGACAGTAATTCTACCACCAGCACTAGCGCACCTACTTCTACCACCGAAACCACTACTCCTACCACCACCGCGATTGCAACTACTTCTACCACAGACAATGCTATTCTTACCACAACCACCAGAGCATCTACTTCTACCACAGGCCCTGCTACTACTACCACAACCATGAGCACTCCTAATTCTACCACAGTCACTAATTCTCCTACTACAACCACGATGGCTCCTACTTCTACCACAGAATCAAATAATGCTACCACCACCACAAGCGCTCCTGCTTCTACCACAGAAACTACTACTCCTACCACCAGCACGAGTGCAAGTACTTCTAATACAGAAACTAATACTCCGACCAACAACAAGAGCGCTCCTACTTCTACCATTGAAACTACTACTCCTGCCACCGTCACGAGCAGTCCTACATCTACCGCAGAATCTACTACTCCTACCTCAATCACGAGCACTGCTACTTCTAGCACATACACTACTACTCCTAACACCACCACGAGCGCTCCTACTTCTATCACAGACACTATTATTCCAAGTAGCACCACGAGCGCTCCTCCTTCTACCACAGACACTACTCCTCCTACCAACACAACGAGCATTCCTACTTCTATCAAAGAAACTACTACCCTACCAACACCATGAGAACTCCAACTTCTACCACAGAACATGCAACTCCAACCACCACCACAAGCGTTACTACTTCTACCACAAAACCTGCTTCTCCTACCACCACTGCGAGTGGATCTACTTGTACCGCAAACCTTCTACACCTACCACCACAACGAGAGCACCTACTTCTACCACAGGCCCTGCTACCTCTACTTCCATCACGAGCGATCCTATTTCTACAACAGAAACTACTACTCCTACCAACAGGAAGAGAGCTCCTACTTCTGCTACAGAAACTACTATTCCTACCACCACCACGAACGCAACTACTTCTACCACAGAAACTACGACTCCTACCACCACAGCGAGAGCCCCTAATTCTACCCCAGAAACTACTACTACCACAACCACCACAAGCGCTCCCATATTTCCCACAGAACCTGCTACTCCTACCACCATCACGAGCGAAACTACTTCTACCACAGACACTACTATTCCCACCACCACCACGAGCACTCCTACTTCTACCGCAGATAGTACTACTCCTTCCAGCACCACGAGCGCTCCAGTTTCTCCCAAAAAATCTACTACTCCTACCATCACCACTAGCTCTCCTACTTCTAACAGAGAAACAACTACTACCAGCACCACGAACACTTCTACTTGTACCACAGTCTGTGCAACTTCTACCACCACAACGAACTCTCCTACTTCTAACACAGAACATGCTACTCCAACACCACCACGAGGGCAAGTACTTCTACCACAGAATATACTACTCCTACCACCACCACGAGCGCTCATACACCTACCACAGACATTACTACTCCTAACACCACATTGAGGGCTCCTACTTCTACCACAGACACGACTACTAGTACAACGATCACGAGCGATCTTACTTCTACCACAGAATCAGCCACTCCTACTACCATCACCATTGCCACTACTTATACCTGAGACCCTGCTACACCTACCACCACCGCGAGAGCAACAACTTCTACCACAGGCCCTCCTACACCTCCGACCAACACAAGCGCACCAAATTCTACCACATTAACTACTACTACTATGAACACGTAGAGTGCTCCTACAGCTACCACAGTCACTAGTACTCCTACAACCACCATGAGTGCAATTACTTATAACACAGATACTACTACTCTTGCCACCACCACGAGCGCAAGTACATCTACCACAGACACTACTACTCCTAACACCAACATGAGTGCTTCAATTTCTACTACTGACTCTCCTACTCGTACACCCACCACGAGCGCAACTACTTCTAACACAGACACTACTGCTGCTATCACAACAATGGCCCTCCTACTTCTACCAGATACCGTGCAACTACTAGCAGCAGGAATAGCACTCTTACTTCTTACACAGACAGTACTACTCTAACCACAACCACGAGCACTCCTACTTTTACCACAATACCTGCTACAGCTACCACCACCCCGAGCACAACTAATTCTCCCACAGACCGTGCAACTACTACCACCACCACTAGAGCTCCTACATCTACCACAGACGATAGTAATTCTACCACCAGCACTAGCACAACTACTTCTACCACCGAAACTACTACTCCTACCACCAGCACGATTGCAACTATTTCTACCACAGACCCTGCTATACTTACCACAACCACGAGAGCATCTACTTCTACCACAGGCCCTGCTACTACTACCACAACCATGAGCACTCCTAATTCTACCACAGACACTACTTCTCCTACCACCACCACGATGGCTCCTACTTCTACCACAGAATCAAATACTCCTACCACCACCACAAGCACTCCTGCTTCTACCACAGAAACTACTACTCCTACCACCTGCACGAGCTCTCCTGCTTCTACCACAATATCTACTACTCCTACCAAAAACACGACTGCAAGTACTTCTACTACAGAAACTTATACTCCTACCAACAACAAGAGCTCTCCCACTTCTACCATAGAAACTACTACTCCTGCCACCATCACGAGCACTCCTACTTCTACCGCAGAATCAACTACTTCTTCCTCAACCAGGCACGCTCCTACTTCTAGCACATACACTACTACTCCTGCCACCACCACGAGCGCTCCTACTTATACCATAGACACTACTACTCTTACCAACACCACGAGTGCTCCTATTTCTATGAAAGAAACTACTACCCTACCACCACCATGAGTGATCCTACTTCTACCACCAAACCTGCTACCCCTTCCACCATCATGATACCACCTACTGCTACCACAGGCCCTTCTACACCTTCCACCAACATGAGTGATCCTACTTCTACCACAGAAACTACTACTCCTACCAATACCAACAGTGCTGCAACTTCTACCACTGAAACTATTACTCCTACCACCACCACGAGTGCAAATACATCTACCACAGACACTATAACTCTTAACTCCACCACAAGGGTTCCTATTTCTACCACAGACACTACTACTCCTGCCAACTCCACGAGCGCTTATACAACTATGAAAGTCATTATTACTCCTACCACCCCCACGAGAACCACTGTTTCTAACACAGAAACTACTACTCCTACCACCACCACGAGAGCACCTACTTGTACAACAGACCCTGCTACACCTACCACCGCCACGAGAGCAACAACTTCTACCACAGGCCCTCCTACTCCTATGACCAACACAAGAGCACCAAATTCTACCACCGTAACTACTACTACTATGAACACGTAGAGTGCTCCTACAGCTACCACAGTCACTAGTACTCCTACCGCCACCATGAGTGCAATTACTTCTAACACAGATACTACTACTCTTACCACCACCACGAGCGCAAGTACATCTACCACAGACACTACTACTCCTAACACCAACATGAGTGCTTCAATTTCTACTACAGACTCTACTACTCCTACACCAACCACGAGCGCAACTACTTCTACCACAGACACTACTGCTGCTATCACAACCATGGCCCTCCTACTTCTACCAGATACCGTGCAACTACTACCAGCAGGAAAAGCGCTCTTACTTCTAACACAGACAGTACTACTCTAACCACGAACACGAGCACTCCTACTTCTACCACAATGCCTGCTACTCCTACCACCACCCCGAGCACAACTAATTCTACCACAGACCGTGCAACTACTACCACCACCACTAGAGCTCCTACATCTACCACAGACGACAGTTATTCTACCACCAGCACTAGCGCACCTACTTCTACCACCGAAACCACTACTCCTAGCACCACCGCGATTGCAACCACTTCTACCACAGACCCTGCTATCCTTACCACAACCACGAGAACATCTACTTCTACCACAGGCCCTGCTACTACTACCACAACCATGAGCACTCCTAATTCTACCACAGACACTACATCTCCTACCACCACCACGATGGCTCCTACTTCTACCACAGAATCAAATACTCCTACCACCACCACAAGCGCTCCTGCTTCTACCACAGAAACTACTACTTCTACCACCAGCACGAGTGCAAGTACTTCTAATACAGAAACTAATACTCCTACCAACAACAAGAGCGCTCCTACTTCTACCATTGAAACTACTACTCCTGCCACCGTCACGAGCAGTCCTACATCTACCGCAGAATCTACTACTCCTACCTCAATCACGAGCACTGCTACTTCTAGCACATACACTACTACTCCTGCCACCACCACGAGCGCTCCTACTTCTACCACAGACACTACTACTCTTACCAACACCACGAGCACTCCTATTTCTATGAAAGAAACTACTACCCTACCACCACCATGAGCGATCCTACTTCTACCACAAAACCTGCTACACCTTCCACCATCACGAGACCACCTACTGCTACCACAGGCCCTTCTACACTTTCCACCAACATGAGTGATCCTACTTCTACCACAGAAACTACTACTCCTACCAATACCAACAGTGCTCCTACTTCTACCACAGACACTACTACTCCCAGCACCTCCACGAGCACTCCTACATCTACCACAGACACAACTACTCCTATCAACACAACGAGCACTCCTACTTCTACCAAGGAAACTATTACCCTACCACCACCATGAGCGCTCCTAATTCTACCACAGAACATGCAACTACAAACACCACCACAGGCGGTACTACTTCTAGCACAAAACCTGCTACTCCTACCACCACCACGAGTGCAACTACTTGTACCACAAACATGCTACTCCTTCCAACACTATGAAAGCACCTACTTCTACCACAGGCCCTGCTACTACTACCTCCATCACGAGCGATCATACTTCTACCACAGAAAATACTACTCCTACCACCAAGAGTGCTCCTACTTCTACCACAGAAACTACTAGTTCTCCCACCACCACGAGTGCAACTACTTCTACCACAGACACTACTCTTCCTACCACCAGAACGAGAGCCACTACTTCTACCCTAGAAACTACTACTACCACAAACACCATGAGTGCTCCTTCTTCTACCACAAAACCTGTTACACCTACCACCACCACGAGCGATCCTACTTCTACCACAGACACTACTACACCTACCACCACCACGAGCAATCCTACTTCTACCACAGAATCAACTACTCCTAACACCATCACGAGCGCTCCTGCTTCTACCATAGAAACTACTACTTTTACCACCAGCACGAGTGCAACAACTCCTACTACAGACACTAATACACCTACAACCAGGACGAGTGTTCCTACTTCTACCACAGTCACTACTACTCTCACCAACACCACGAGCGCTCCTACTTCTACCACAGACAGTACTACTCCTACCACCACCATGTGCGCTACTACCTCTAACAAAGTATCTAGTACTCTGAACACCACCACGAGCTCTCCTACTTCTACCAGAGAAACCAATACTACCAAGACCATGAGCGCTCCTAATACTTCCACAGACTGTGCAACTCCTACCACCACCAAGTGTGCTCCTACTTCAAACACAGACCATGCTTCTCCTAACACCAACACGAGCAAAACTACTTCTAATAGCGACCCTGTTACTCGTACCACTACCATGAGAGCACCTACTTCTACCACAGGCACTGCAACTGCTTCCACCACAATGAGCGCTCCTAATTCAACCACAGAAATTAAACACCCACCAGCACCACGAGCGCCCCTACTTCTACTACAGACACAAGCACTCCTACCACCACCAGGAACGCTCCTACTTCTACCACAGGAACTACTACTAATACCACGGGAACGGGCACAAAATCTTCTACCACAGACAGTACTCTTCCTACCACCACCACGAGCTCTCCTATTTCTACCACAGACAATACTATTCCTAACTCCACCACGAGCAAAAGTACTTCTAGCACAGAAACGACTACTCCTACCACCACCACGAGTGCAACTACTACTACCACTGACACTACTACTCCTACCACCACCATGAGTGCACATATTTCTACAAAAGACATTACTACTCCTACCAACCCCACGATCACCAGTCCGTCTACCACAGAAACTACTACTCCTACCACCACCACAAGAGCACCTACTTGTACCACAGACCCTGTTACTCCTACCACCACCAAGAGCACTCCTACTTCTACCACAGAAACTACTACTCCAACCACCACAACGAACACTCCTACTTCTACTGCAGAAACTACTGCTCCTAAAACCACCACGAGCGAACTACATCTACCAGAGATACTACTACTCCTAACACCACCACGAGCGCTCCTACTTCTATCACAGACACTATTACTCCAAGTAGCACCACGAGCGCTCCTCCTTCTACCACAGACACTACTCCTCCTACCAACACAACGAGCATTCCTACTTCTATCAAAGAAACTACTACCCTACCAACACCATGAGCATTCCAACTTCTACCAAAGAACATGCAACTCCAACCACCACCACAAGCGTTACTACTTCTACCACAAAACCTGCTTCTCCTACCACCACTGCGAGTGGATCTACTTGTACCGCAAAACCTTCTACACCTACCACCACAACGAGAGCACCTACTTCTACCACAGGCCCTGCTACCTCTACTTCCATCACGAGCGATCCTATTTCTACAACAGAAACTACTACTCCTACCAACAGGAAGAGAGCTCCTACTTCTGCTACAGAAACTACTATTCTTACCACCACCACGAACGCAACTACTTCTACCACAGAAACTACTACTCCTACCACCACAGCGAGAGCCCCTAATTCTACCCCAGAAACTACTACTACCACAACCACCACAAGCGCTCCCATATTTTCCACAGAACCTGCTACTCCTACCACCATCACGAGCGAAACTACTTCTACCACAGACACTACTATTCCCACCACCACCACGAGCACTCCTACTTCTACCGCAGATAGTACTACTCCTTCCAGCACCACGAGCGCTCCAATTTCTCCCAAAAAATCTACTACTCCTACCATCACCACTAGCTCTCCTACTTCTAACAGAGAAACAACTACTACCAGCACCACGAACACTTCTACTTGTACCACAGTCTGTGCAACTTCTACCACCACAACAAACTCTCCTACTTCTAACACAGAACATGCTACTCCAACACCACCACGAGGGCAAGTACTTCTACCACAGAATATACTACTCCTACCACAACCACGAGCGCTCATACACCTACCACAGACATTACTACTCCTAACACCACATTGAGGGCTCCTACTTCTACCACAGACACGACTACTAGTACAACGATCACGAGCGATCTTACTTCTACCACAGAATCAGCCACTCCTACTACCATCACCATTGCCACTACTTATACCTGAGACCCTGCTACACCTACCACCACCGCGAGAGCAACAACTTCTACCACAGGCCCTCCTACACCTCCGACCAACACAAGCGCACCAAATTCTACCACATTAACTACTACTACTATGAACACGTAGAGTGCTCCTACAGCTACCACAGTCACTAGTACTCCTACAACCACCATGAGTGCAATTACTTATAACACAGATACTACTACTGTTGCCACCACCACGAGCGCAAGTACATCTACCACAGACACTACTACTCCTGACATCAACATAAGTGCTTCAATTTCTACTACAGACTCTCCTACTCGTACACCCACCACGAGCGCAACTACTTCTAACACAGACACTACTGCTGCTATCACAACCATGGCCCTCCTACTTCTACCAGATACCGTGCAACTACTAGCAGCAGGAATAGCACTCTTACTTCTTACACAGACAGTACTACTCTAACCACAACCACGAGCACTCCTACTTTTACCACAATACCTGCTACTGCTACCACCACCCCGAGCACAACTAATTCTCCCACAGACCGTGCAACTACTACCACCACCACTAGAGCTCCTATATCTACCACAGACGATAGTAATTCTACCACCAGCACTAGCACAACTACTTCTACCACCGAAACTACTACTCGTACCACCAGCACGATTGCAACTATTTCTACCACAGACCCTGCTATTCTTACCACAACCACGAGAGCATCTACTTCTACCACAGGCCCTGCTACTACTACCACAACCATGAGCACTCCTAATTCTACCACAGACACTACTTCTACTACCACCACCACGATGGCTCCTACTTCTACCACAGAATCAAATACTCCTACCACCACCACAAGCACTCCTGCTTCTACCACAGAAACTACTACTCCTACCACCTGCACGAGCTCTCCTGCTTCTACCACAATATCTACTACTCCTACCAAAAACACGAGTGCAAGTACTTCTACTACAGAAACTTATACTCCTACCAACAACAAGAGCTCTCCTACTTCTACCATAGAAACTACTACTCCTGCCACCATCACGAGCACTCCTACTTCTACCGCAGAATCAACTACTTCTTCCTCAACCACGCACGCTCCTACTTCTAGCACATACACTACTACTCCTGCCACCACCACGAGCGCTCCTACTTATACCATAGACACTACTACTCTTACCAACACCACGAGTGCTCCTATTTCTATGAAAGAAACTACTACCCTACAACCACCATTAGTGATCCTACTTCTACCACAAAACCTGCTACCCCTTCCACCATCACGATACCACCTACTGCTACCACAGGCCCTTCTACACCTTCCACCAACATGAGTGATCCTACTTCTACCACAGAAACTACTACTCCTACCAATACCAACAGTGCTGTAACTTCTACCACTGAAACTATTACTCCTACCACCACCACGAGTGCAAATACATCTACCACAGACACTATTACTCTTAACTCCACCACAAGGGTTCCTATTTCTACCACAGACACTACTACTCCTGCCACCTCCACGAGCGCTTATACAACTATGAAAGTCATTATTACTCCTACCACCCCCACGAGAACCACTGTTTCTAACACAGAAACTACTACTCCTACCACCACCACGAGAGCACCTACTTGTACAACAGACCCTGCTACACCTACCACCGCCACGAGAGCAACAACTTCTACCACAGGCTCTCCTACTCCTATGACCAACACAAGAGCACCAAATTCTACCACAGTAACTACTACTACTATGAACACGTAGGGTGCTCCTACAGCTACCACAGTCACTAGTACTCCTACCGCCACCATGAGTGCAATTACTTCTAACACAGATACTACTACTCTTACCACCACCACGAGCGCAAGTACATCTACCACAGACACTACTACTCCTAACACCAACATGAGTGCTTCAATTTCTACTACAGACTCTACTACTCCTACACCAACCACGAGCGCAACTACTTCTACCACAGACACTACTGCTGCTATCACAACCATGGCCCTCCTACTTCTACCAGATACCGTGCAACTACTACCAGCAGGAAAAGCGCTCTTACTTCTAACACAGACAGTACTACTCTAACCACGAACACGAGCACTCCTACTTCTACCACAATACCTGCTACTCCTACCACCACCCCGAGCACAACTAATTCTACCACAGACCGTGCAACTACTACCACCACCACTAGAGCTCCTACATCTACCACAGACGACAGTTATTCTACCACCAGCACTAGCGCACCTACTTCTACCACCGAAACCACTACTCCTACCACCACCGCGATTGCAACTACTTCTACCACAGACCCTGCTATCCTTACCACAACCACGAGAACATCTACTTCTACCACAGGCCCTGCTACTACTACCACAACCATGAGCACTCCTAATTCTACCACAGACACTACATCTCCTACCACCACCACGATGGCTCCTACTTCTACCACAGAATCAAATACACCTACCACCACCACAAGCGCTCCTGCTTCTACCACAGAAACTACTACTCCTACCACCAGCACGAGTGCAAGTACTTCTAATACAGAAACTAATACTCCTACCAACAACAAGAGCGCTCCTACTTCTACCATTGAAACTACTACTCCTGCCACCGTCACGAGCAGTCCTACATCTACCGCAGAATCTACTACTCCTACCTCAATCACGAGCACTGCTACTTCTAGCACATACACTACTACTCCTGCCACCACCACAAGCGCTCCTACTTCTACCACAGACACTACTACTCTTACCAACACCACGAGCACTCCTATTTCTATGAAAGAAACTACTACCCTACCACCACCATGAGCGATCCTACTTCTACCACAAAACCTGCTACACCTTCCACCATCACGAGACCACCTACTGCTACCACAGGCCCTTCTACACTTTCCACCAACATGAGTGATCCTACTTCTACCACAGAAACTACTACTCCTACCAATACCAACAGTGCTCCTACTTCTACCACAGACACTACTACTCCCAGCACCTCCACGAGCACTCCTACATCTACCACAGACACAACTACTCCTATCAACAAAACGAGCACTCCTACTTCTACCAAGGAAACTATTACCCTACCACCACCATGAGCGCTCCTAATTCTACCACAGAACATGCAACTACAAACACCACCACAGGCGGTACTACTTCTAGCACAAAACCTGCTACTCCTACCACCACCACGAGTGCAACTACTTGTACCACAAACATGCTACACCTTCCAACACTATGAAAGCACCTACTTCTACCACAGGCCCTGCTACTAGTACCTCCATCACGAGCGATCATACTTCTACCACAGAATATACTACTCTTAACTGCACCACAAGGGTTCCTATTTCTACCACAGACACTACTACTCCTGCCACCTCCACGAGAGCTTATACAACTATGAAAGACATTATTACTCCTACCACCCCCATGAGAACCACTGCTTCTAACACAGAAACTTCTACTGTACCACCACCACGAGAGCACCTACTTGTACAACAGACCCTGCTACTCCTACCACCTCCACGAGAGCAACAACTTCTACCACAGGCCCTCCTACTCCTATGACCAACACAAGCGCACCAAATTCTACCACAGTAACTACTACTACTATGAACACGTAGAGTGCTCCTACAGCTACCACAGTCACTAGTACTCCTACCACCACCATGACTGCAATTACTTCTAACACAGATACTACTACTCTTACCACCACCACGAGCGCAAGTACATCTACCACAGACACTACTACTCCTAACACCAACATGAGTGCTTTAATTTCTACTACAGACTCTACTACTCCTACAACAACCACGAGCGCAACTACTTCTACCACAGACACTACTGCTGCTATCATAAAAATGGCCCTGCTACTTCTACCAGATACCGTGCAACTACTACCACCAGGAAAATCGCTCTTACTTCTAACATAGACAGTACTACTCTAACCACGACCACGAGCACTCCTACTTCTACCACAATACCTGCTACTCCTACCACCACCCCGAGCACAACCAATTCTACCACAGACCGTGCAACTACTACCAACACCACTAGAGCTCCTACATCTACCACAGACGACAGTAATTCTACCACCAGCACTAGCGCACCTACTTCTACCACCGAAACCACTACTCCTACCACCACCGCGATTGCAACTACTTCTACCACAGACAATGCTATTCTTACCACAACCACCAGAGCATCTACTTCTACCACAGGCCCTGCTACTACTACCACAACCATGAGCACTCCTAATTCTACCACAGACACTAATTCTCCTACTACAACCACGATGGCTCCTACTTCTACCACAGAATCAAATAATGCTACCACCACCACAAGCGCTCCTGCTACTACCACAGAAACTACTACTCCTACCACCAGCACGAGTGCAAGTACTTCTAATACAGAAACTAATACTCCGACCAACAACAAGAGCGCTCCTACTTCTACCATTGAAACTACTACTCCTGCCACCGTCACGAGCAGTCCTACATCTACCGCAGAATCTACTACTCCTACCTCAATCACGAGCACTGCTACTTCTAGCACATACACTACTACTCCTAACACCACCACGAGCGCTCCTACTTCTATCACAGACACTATTATTCCAAGTAGCACCACGAGCGCTCCTCCTTCTACCACAGACACTACTCCTCCTACCAACACAACGAGCATTCCTACTTCTATCAAAGAAACTACTACCCTACCAACACCATGAGAACTCCAACTTCTACCACAGAACATGCAACTCCAACCACCACCACAAGCGTTACTACTTCTACCACAAAACCTGCTTCTCCTACCACCACTGCGAGTGGATCTACTTGTACCGCAAACCTTCTACACCTACCACCACAACGAGAGCACCTACTTCTACCACAGGCCCTGCTACCTCTACTTCCATCACGAGCGATCCTATTTCTACAACAGAAACTACTACTCCTACCAACAGGAAGAGAGCTCCTACTTCTGCTACAGAAACTACTATTCCTACCACCACCACGAACGCAACTACTTCTACCACAGAAACTACGACTCCTACCACCACAGCGAGAGCCCCTAATTCTACCCCAGAAACTACTACTACCACAACCACCACAAGCGCTCCCATATTTTCCACAGAACCTGCTACTCCTACCACCATCACGAGCGAAACTACTTCTACCACAGACACTACTATTCCCACCACCACCACGAGCACTCCTACTTCTACCGCAGATAGTACTACTCCTTCCAGCACCACGAGCGCTCCAGTTTCTCCCAAAAAATCTACTACTCCTACCATCACCACTAGCTCTCCTACTTCTAACAGAGAAACAACTACTACCAGCACCACGAACACTTCTACTTGTACCACAGTCTGTGCAACTTCTACCACCACAACGAACTCTCCTACTTCTAACACCGAACATGCTACTCCAACACCACCATGAGGGCAAGTACTTCTACCACAGAATATACTACTCCTACCACCACCACGAGCGCTCATACACCTACCACAGACATTACTACTCCTAACACCACATTGAGGGCTCCTACTTCCACCACAGACACTACTACTAGTACAACGATCACGAGCGATCTTACTTCTACCACAGAATCAGCCACTCCTACTACCATCACCATTGCCACTACTTATACCTGAGACCCTGCTACACCTACCACCACCGCGAGAGCAACAACTTCTACCACAGGCCCTCCTACACCTCCGACCAACACAAGCGCACCAAATTCTACCACAGTAACTACTACTACTATGAACACGTAGAGTGCTCCTACAGCTACCTCAGTCACTAGTACTCCTACAACAACCATGAGTGCAATTACTTATAACACAGATACTACTACTCTTGCCACCACCACGAGCGCAAGTACATCTACCACAGACACTACTACTCCTGACATCAACATAAGTGCTTCAATTTCTACTACAGACTCTCCTACTCGTACACCCACCACGAGCGCAACTACTTCTAACACAGACACTACTGCTGCTATCACAACCATGGCCCTCCTACTTCTACCAGATACCGTGCAACTACTAGCAGCAGGAATAGCACTCTTACTTCTTACACAGACAGTACTACTCTAACCCCGACCACGAGCACTCCTACTTTTACCACAATACCTGCTACTGCTACCACCACCCTGAGCACAACTAATTCTCCCACAGACCGTGCAACTACTACCACCACCACTAGAGCTCCTACATCTACCACAGACGATAGTAATTCTACCACCAGCACTAGCACAACTACTTCTACCACCGAAACTACTACTCCTACCACCAGCACGATTGCAACTATTTCTACCACAGACCCTGCTATTCTTACCACAACCACGAGAGCATCTACTTCTACCACAGGCCCTGCTACTACTACCACAACCATGAGCACTCCTAATTCTACCACAGACACTACTTCTCCTACCACCACCACGATGGCTCCTACTTCTACCACAGAATCAAATACTCCTACCACCACCACAAGCACTCCTGCTTCTACCACAGAAACTACTACTCCTACCACCTGCACGAGCTCTCCTGCTTCTACCACAATATCTACTACTCCTACCAAAAACACGACTGCAAGTACTTCTACTACAGAAACTTATACTCCTACCAACAACAAGAGTTCTCCTACTTCTACCATAGAAACTACTACTCCTGCCACCATCACGAGCACTCCTACTCCTACAGCAGAATCAACTACTTCTTCCTCAACCAGGCACGCTCCTACTTCTAGCACATACACTACTACTCCTGCCACCACCACGAGCGCTCCTACTTATACCATAGACACTACTACTCTTACCAACACCACGAGCGCTCCTATTTCTATGAAAGAAACTACTACCCTACCACCACCATGAGTGATCCTACTTCTACCACAAAACCTGCTACCCCTTCCACCATCACGATACAACCTACTGCTACCACAGGCCCTTCTACACCTTCCACCAACATGAGTGATCCTACTTCTACCACAGAAACTACTACGCCTACCAATACCAACAGTGCTGCAACTTCTACCACTGAAACTATTACTCCTACCACCACCACGAGTGCAAATACATCTACCAAAGACACTATTACCCTTAACTCCACCACAAGGGTTCCTATTTCTACCACAGACACTACTACTCCTGCCACCTCAACGAGCGCTTATACAACTATGAAAGCCATTATTACTCCTACCACACCCACGAGAACCACTTTTTCTAACACAGAAACTACTACTCCTACCACCACCACGAGAGCACCTACTTGTACAACAGACCCTGCTACACCTACCACCGCCACGAGAGCAACAACTTCTACCACAGGCCCTCCTACTCCTATGACCAACACAAGAGCACCAAATTCTACCACAGTAACTACTACTACTGTGAACACGTAGAGTGCTCCTACAGCTACCACAGTCACTAGTACTCCTACCGCCACCATGAGTGCAATTACTTCTAACACAGATACTACTACTCTTACCACCACCACGAGCGCAAGTACATCTACCACAGACACTACTACTCCTAACACCAACATGAGTGCTTCAATTTCTACTACAGACTCTACTACTCCTACACCAACCACGAGCGCAACTACTTCTACCATAGACACTACTGCTGCTATCACAACCATGGCCCTCCTACTTCTACCAGATACCGTGCAACTACTACCAGCAGGAAAAGCGCTCTTACTTCTAACACAGACAGTACTACTCTAACCACGACCACGAGCACTCCTACTTCTACCACAATACCTGCTACTCCTACCACCACCCCGAGCACAACTAATTCTACCACAGACCGTGCAACTACTACCACCACCACTAGAGCTCCTACATCTACCACAGACGACAGTAATTCTACCACCAGCACTAGCGCACCTACTTCTACCACCGAAACCACTACTCCTACCACCACCGTGATTGCAACTACTTCTACCACAGACCCTGCTATCCTTACCACAACCACAAGAGCATCTACTTCTACCACAGGCCCTGCTACTACTACCACAACCATGAGCACTCCTAATTCTACCACAGACACTACTTCTCCTACCACCACCACGATGGCTCCTACTTCTACCACAGAATCAAACACTCCTACCACCACCACAAGCGCTCCTGCTTCTACCACAGAAACTACTACTCCTACCACCAGCACGAGTGAAAGTACTTCTAATCCAGAAACTAATACTCCTACCAACAAAAAGAGCGCTCCTACTTCTACCATTGAAACTACTACTCCTGCCACCGTCACAAGCAGTCCTACATCTACCGCAGAATCTACTACTCCTACCTCAATCACGAGCACTGCTACTTCTAGCACATACACTACTACTCCTGCCACCACCACGAGCGCTCCTACTTCTACCACAGACACTACTACTCTTACCAACACCACGAGCACTCCTATTTCTATGAAAGAAACTACTACCCTACCACCACCATGAGCGATCCTACTTCTACCACAAAACCTGCTACACCTTCCACCATCACGAGACCACCTACTGCTACCACAGGCCCTTCTACACTTTCCACCAACATGAGTGATCCTACTTCTACCACAGAAACTACTACTCCTACCAATACCAACAGTGCTCCTACTTCTACCACAGACACTACTACTCCCAGCACCTCCACGAGCACTCCTACATCTACCACAGACACAACTACTCCTATCAACACAACGAGCACTCCTACTTCTACCAAGGAAACTATTACCCTACCACCACCATGAGCGCTCCTAATTCTACCACAGAACATGCAACTACAAACACCACCACAGGCGGTACTACTTCTAGCACAAAACCTGCTACTCCTACCACCACCACGAGTGCAACTACTTGTACCACAAACATGCTACTCCTTCCAACACTATGAAAGCACCTACTTCTACCACAGGCCCTGCTACTACTACCTCCATCACGAGCGATCATACTTCTACCACAGAAAATACTACTCCTACCACCAAGAGTGCTCCTACTTCTACCACAGAAACTACTAGTTCTCCCACCACCACGAGTGCAACTACTTCTACCACAGACACTACTCTTCCTACCACCAGAACGAGAGCCACTACTTCTACCCTAGAAACTACTACTACCACAAACACCATGAGTGCTCCTTCTTCTACCACAAAACCTGTTACACCTACCACCACCACGAGCGATCCTACTTCTACCACAGACACTACTACACCTACCACCACCACGAGCAATCCTACTTCTACCACAGAATCAACTACTCCTAACACCATCACGAGCGCTCCTGCTTCTACCACAGAAACTACTACTTTTACCACCAGCACGAGTGCAACAACTCCTACTACAGACACTAATACACCTACAACCAGGACGAGTGTTCCTACTTCTACCACAGTCACTACTACTCTCACCAACACCACGAGCGCTCCTACTTCTACCACAGACAGTACGACTCCTACCACCACCATGTGCGCTACTACCTCTAACAAAGTATCTAGTACTCTGAACACCACCACGAGCTCTCCTACTTCTACCAGAGAAACCAATACTACCAAGACCATGAGCGCTCCTAATACTTCCACAGACTGTGCAACTCCTACCACCACCAAGTGTGCTCCTACTTCAAACACAGACCATGCTTCTCCTAACACCAACACGAGCAAAACTACTTCTAATAGCGACCCTGTTACTCGTACCACTACCATGAGAGCACCTACTTCTACCACAGGCACTGCAACTGCTTCCACCACAATGAGCGCTCCTAATTCAACCACAGAAATTAAACACCCACCAGCACCACGAGCGCCCCTACTTCTACTACAGACACTAGTACTCCTACCACCACCAGGAACGCTCCTACTTCTACCACAGGAACTACTACTAATACCACGGGAACGGGCACAAAATCTTCTACCACAGACAGTACTCTTCCTAGCACCACCACGGGCTCTCCTATTTCTACCACAGACAATACTACTCCTAACTCCACCACGAGCAAAAGTACTTCTAGCACAGAAACGACTACTCCTACCACCACCACGAGTGCAACTACTACTACCACTGACACTACTACTCCTACCACCACCATGAGTGCACATATTTCTACAAAAGACATAATTACTCCTACCAACCCCACAATCACCAGTCCGTCTACCACAGAAACTACTACTCCTACCACCACCACAAGAGCACCTGCTTGTACCACAGACCCTGTTACTCCTACCACCACCAAGAGCACTCCTACTTCTACCACAGAAACTACTACTCCAACCACCACAACGAACACTCCTACTTCTACTGCAGAAACTACTGCTCCTAAAACCACCACGAGCGAACTACATCTACCAGAGATACTACTACTCCTAACACCACCACGAGCGCTCCTACTTCCATCACAGACACTATTACTCCAAGTAGCACCACGAGCGCTCCTCCTTCTACCACAGACACTACTCCTCCTACCAACACAACGAGCATTCCTACCTCTATCAAAGAAACTACTACCCTACCAACACCATGAGCATTCCAACTTCTACCACAGAACATGCAACTCCAACCACCACCACAAGCGTTACTACTTCTACCACAAAACCTGCTTCTCCTACCACCACTGCGAGTGGATCTACTTGTACCGCAAAACCTTCTACACCTACCACCACAACGAGAGCACCTACTTCTACCACAGGCCCTGCTACCTCTACTTCCATCACGAGCGATCCTATTTCTACAACAGAAACTACTACTCCTACCAACAGGAAGAGAGCTCCTACTTCTGCTACAGAAACTACTATTCCTACCACCACCACAAACGCAACTACTTCTACCACAGAAACTACTACTCCTACCACCACAGCGAGAGCCCCTAATTCTACCCCAGAAACTACTACTACCACAACCACCACAAGCGCTCCCATATTTTCCACAGAACCTGCTACTCCTACCACCATCACGAGCGAAACTACTTCTACCACAGACACTACTATTCCCACCACCACCACGAGCACTCCTACTTCTACCGCAGATAGTACTACTCCTTCCAGCACCACGAGCGCTCCAGTTTCTCCCAAAAAATCTACTACTCCTACCATCACCACTAGCTCTCCTACTTCTAACAGAGAAACAACTACTACCAGCACCACGAACACTTCTACTTGTACCACAGTCTGTGCAACTTCTACCACCACAATGAACTCTCCTACTTCTAACACCGAACATGCTACTCCAACACCACCACGAGGGCAAGTACTTCTACCACAGAATATACTACTCCTACCACCACCACGAGCGCTCATACACCTACCACAGACATTACTACTCCTAACACCACATTGAGGGCTCCTACTTCTACCACAGTCACTACTACTAGTACAACGATCACGAGCGATCTTACTTCTACCACAGAATCAGCCACTCCTACTACCATCACCATTGCCACTACTTATACCTGAGACCCTGCTACACCTACCACCACCGCGAGAGCAACAACTTCTACCACAGGCCCTCCTACACCTCCGACCAACACAAGCGCACCAAATTCTACCACAGTAACTACTACTACTATGAACACGTAGAGTGCTCCTACAGCTACCTCAGTCACTAGTACTCCTACAACAACCATGAGTGCAATTACTTATAACACAGATACTACTACTCTTGCCACCACCACGAGCGCAAGTACATCTACCACAGACACTACTACTCCTGACATCAACATAAGTGCTTCAATTTCTACTACAGACTCTCCTACTCGTACACCCACCACGAGCGCAACTACTTCTACCACAGACACTACTGCTGCTATCACAACCATGGCCCTCCTACTTCTACCAGATACCGTGCAACTACTACCAGCAGGAAAAGCGCTCTTACTTCTAACACAGACAGTACTACTCTAACCACGAACACGAGCACTCCTACTTCTACCACAATACCTGCTACTCCTACCACCACCCCGAGCACAACTAATTCTACCACAGACCGTGCAACTACTACCACCACCACTAGAGCTCCTACATCTACCACAGACGACAGTTATTCTACCACCAGCACTAGCGCACCTACTTCTACCACCGAAACCACTACTCCTACCACCACCGCGATTGCAACTACTTCTACCACAGACCCTGCTATCCTTACCACAACCACGAGAACATCTACTTCTACCACAGGCCCTGCTACTACTACCACAACCATGAGCACTCCTAATTCTACCACAGACACTACATCTCCTACCACCACCACGATGGCTCCTACTTCTACCACAGAATCAAATACTCCTACCACCACCACAAGCGCTCCTGCTTCTACCACAGAAACTACTACTCCTACCACCAGCACGAGTGCAAGTACTTCTAATACAGAAACTAATACTCCTACCAACAACAAGAGCGCTCCTACTTCTACCATTGAAACTACTACTCCTGCCACCGTCACGAGCAGTCCTACATCTACCGCAGAATCTACTACTCCTACCTCAATCACGAGCACTGCTACTTCTAGCACATACACTACTACTCCTGCCACCACCACAAGCGCTCCTACTTCTACCACAGACACTACTACTCTTACCAACACCACGAGCACTCCTATTTCTATGAAAGAAACTACTACCCTACCACCACCATGAGCGATCCTACTTCTACCACAAAACCTGCTACACCTTCCACCATCACGAGACCACCTACTGCTACCACAGGCGCTTCTACACTTTCCACCAACATGAGTGATCCTACTTCTACCACAGAAACTACTACTCCTACCAATACCAACAGTGCTCCTACTTCTACCACAGACACTACTACTCTCAGCACCTCCACGAGCACTCCTACATCTACCACAGACACAACTACTCCTATCAACACAACGAGCACTCCTACTTCTACCAAGGAAACTATTACCCTACCACCACCATGAGCGCTCCTAATTCTACCACAGAACATGCAACTACAAACACCACCACAGGCGGTACTACTTCTAGCACAAAACCTGCTACTCCTACCACCACCACGAGTGCAACTACTTGTACCACAAACATGCTACTCTTTCCAACACTATGAAAGCACCTACTTCTACCACAGGCCCTGCTACTACTACCTCCATCACGAGCGATCATACTTCTACCACAGAAAATACTACTCCTACCACCAAGAGTGCTCCTACTTCTACCACAGAAACTACTAGTTCTCCCACCACCACGAGTGCAACTACTTCTACCACAGACACTACTCTTCCTACCACCAGAACGAGAGCCACTACTTCTACCCTAGAAACTACTACTACCACAAACACCATGAGTGCTCCTTCTTCTACCACAAAACCTGTTACACCTACCACCACCACGAGCGATCCTACTTCTACCACAGACACTACTACACCTACCACCACCACGAGCAATCCTACTTCTACCACAGAATCAACTACTCCTAACACCATCACGAGCGCTCCTGCTTCTACCACAGAAACTACTACTTTTACCACCAGCACGAGTGCAACAACTCCTACTACAGACACTAATACACCTACAACCAGGACGAGTGTTCCTACTTCTACCACAGTCACTACTACTCTCACCAACACCACGAGCGCTCCTACTTCTACCACAGACAGTACGACTCCTACCACCACCATGTGCGCTACTACCTCTAACAAAGTATCTAGTACTCTGAACACCACCACGAGCTCTCCTACTTCTACCAGAGAAACCAATACTACCAAGACCATGAGCGCTCCTAATACTTCCACAGACTGTGCAACTCCTACCACCACCAAGTGTGCTCCTACTTCAAACACAGACCATGCTTCTCCTAACACCAACACGAGCAAAACTACTTCTAATAGCGACCCTGTTACTCGTACCACTACCATGAGAGCACCTACTTCTACCACAGGCACTGCAACTGCTTCCACCACAATGAGCGCTCCTAATTCAACCACAGAAATTAAACACCCACCAGCACCACGAGCGCCCCTACTTCTACTACAGACACAAGCACTCCTACCACCACCAGGAACGCTCCTACTTCTACCACAGGAACTACTACTAATACCACGGGAACGGGCACAAAATCTTCTACCACAGACAGTACTCTTCCTACCACCACCACGAGCTCTCCTATTTCTACCACAGACAATACTACTCCTAACTCCACCACGAGCAAAAGTACTTCTAGCACAGAAACGACTACTCCTACCACCACCACGAGTGCAACTACTACTACCACTGACACTACTACTCCTACCACCACCATGAGTGCACATATTTCTACAAAAGACATTACTACTCCTACCAACCCCACGATCACCAGTCCGTCTACCACAGAAACTACTACTCCTACCACCACCACAAGAGCACCTACTTGTACCACAGACCCTGTTACTCCTACCACCACCAAGAGCACTCCTACTTCTACCACAGAAACTACTACTCCAACCACCACAACGAACACTCCTACTTCTACTGCAGAAACTACTGCTCCTAAAACCACCACGAGCGAACTACATCTACCAGAGATACTACTACTCCTAACACCACCACGAGCGCTCCTACTTCTATCACAGACACTATTACTCCAAGTAGCACCACGAGCGCTCGTCCTTCTACCACAGACACTACTCCTCCTACCAACACAACGAGCATTCCTACTTCTATCAAAGAAACTACTACCCTACCAACACCATGAGCATTCCAACTTCTACCACAGAACATGCAACTCCAACCACCACCACAAGCGTTACTACTTCTACCACAAAACCTGCTTCTCCTACCACCACTGCGAGTGGATCTACTTGTACCGCAAAACCTTCTACACCTACCACCACAACGAGAGCACCTACTTCTACCACAGGCCCTGCTACCTCTACTTCCATCACGAGCGATCCTATTTCTACAACAGAAACTACTACTCCTACCAACAGGAAGAGAGCTCCTACTTCTGCTACAGAAACTATTATTCCTACCACCACCACGAACGCAACTACTTCTACCACAGAAACTACTACTCCTACCACCACAGCGAGAGCCCCTAATTCTACCCCAGAAACTACTACTACCACAACCACCACAAGCGCTCCCATATTTTCCACAGAACCTGCTACTCCTACCACCATCACGAGCGAAACTACTTCTACCACAGACACTACTATTCCCACCACCACAACGAGCACTCCTACTTCTACCGCAGATAGTACTACTCCTTCCAGCACCACGAGCGCTCCAGTTTCTCCCAAAAAATCTACTACTCCTACCATCACCACTAGCTCTCCTACTTCTAACAGAGAAACAACTACTACCAGCACCACGAACACTTCTACTTGTACCACAGTCTGTGCAACTTCTACCACCACAACGAACTCTCCTACTTCTAACACCGAACATGCTACTCCAACACCACCACGAGGGCAAGTACTTCTACCACAGAATATACTACTCCTACCACCACCACGAGCGCTCATACACCTACCACAGACATTACTACTCCTAACACCACATTGAGGGCTCCTACTTCTACCACAGACACTACTACTAGTACAACGATCACGAGCGATCTTACTTCTACCACAGAATCAGCCACTCCTACTACCATCACCATTGCCACTACTTATACCTGAGACCCTGCTACACCTACCACCACCGCGAGAGCAACACCTTCTACCACAGGCCCTCCTACACCTCCGACCAACACAAGCACACCAAATTCTACCACAGTAACTACTACTACTATGAACACGTAGAGTGCTCCTACAGCTACCTCAGTCACTAGTACTCCTACAACAACCATGAGTGCAATTACTTATAACACAGATACTACTACTCTTGCCACCACCACGAGCGCAAGTACATCTACCACAGACACTACTACTCCTGACATCAACATAAGTGCTTCAATTTCTACTACAGACTCTCCTACTCGTACACCCACCACGAGCGCAACTACTTCTAACACAGACACTACTGCTGCTATCACAACCATGGCCCTCCTACTTCTACCAGATACCGTGCAACTACTAGCAGCAGGAATAGCACTCTTACTTCTTACACAGACAGTACTACTCTAACCCCGACCACGAGCACTCCTACTTTTACCACAATACCTGCTACTGCTACCACCACCCCGAGCACAACTAATTCTCCCACAGACCGTGCAACTACTACCACCACAACTAGAGCTCCTACATCTACCACAGACGATAGTAATTCTACCACCAGCACTAGCGCAACTACTTCTACCACCGAAACTACTACTCCTACCACCAGCACGATTGCAACTATTTCTACCACAGACCCTGCTATTCTAACCACAACCACGAGAGCATCTACTTCTACCACAGGCCCTGCTACTACTACCACAACCATGAGCACTCCTAATTCTACCACAGACACTACTTCTCCTACCACCACCACGATGGCTCCTACTTCTACCACAGAATCAAATACTCCTACCACCACCACAAGCACTCCTGCTTCTACCACAGAAACTACTACTCCTACCACCTGCACGAGCTCTCCTGCTTCTACCACAATATCTACTACTCCTACCAAAAACACGAGTGCAAGTACTTCTACTACAGAAACTTATACTCCTACCAACAACAAGAGCTCTCCTACTTCTAACATAGAAACTACTACTCCTGCCACCATCACGAGCACTCCTACTTCTACCGCAGAATCAACTACTTCTTCCTCAACCACGCACGCTCCTACTTCTAGCACATACACTACTACTCCTGCCACCACCACGAGCGCTCCTACTTATACCATAGACACTACTACTCTTACCAACACCACGAGCACTCCTATTTCTATGAAAGAAACTACTACCCTACCACCACCATGAGCGATCCTACTTCTACCACAAAACCTGCTACACCTTCCACCATCACGAGACCACCTACTGCTACCACAGGCCCTTCTACACTTTCCACCAACATGAGTGATCCTACTTCTACCACAGAAACTACTACTCCTACCAATACCAACAGTGCTCCTACTTCTACCACAGACACTACTACTCCCAGCACCTCCACGAGCACTCCTACATCTACCACAGACACAACTACTCCTATCAACACAACGAGCACTCCTACTTCTACCAAGGAAACTATTACCCTACCACCACCATGAGCGCTCCTAATTCTACCACAGAACATGCAACTACAAACACCACCACAGGCGGTACTACTTCTAGCACAAAACCTGCTACTCCTACCACCACCACGAGTGCAACTACTTGTACCACAAACATGCTACTCCTTCCAACACTATGAAAGCACCTACTTCTACCACAGGCCCTGCTACTAGTACCTCCATCACGAGCGATCATACTTCTACCACAGAATATACTACTCTTAACTGCACCACAAGGGTTCCTATTTCTACCACAGACACTACTACTCCTGCCACCTCCACGAGAGCTTATACAACTATGAAAGACATTATTACTCCTACCACCCCCATGAGAACCACTGCTTCTAACACAGAAACTTCTACTGTACCACCACCACGAGAGCACCTACTTGTACAACAGACCCTGCTACTCCTACCACCTCCACGAGAGCAACAACTTCTACCACAGGCCCTCCTACTCCTATGACCAACACAAGCGCACCAAATTCTACCACAGTAACTACTACTACTATGAACACGTAGAGTGCTCCTACAGCTACCACAGTCACTAGTACTCCTACCACCACCATGACTGCAATTACTTCTAACACAGATACTACTACTCTTACCACCACCACGAGCGCAAGTACATCTACCACAGACACTACTACTCCTAACACCAACATGAGTGCTTTAATTTCTACTACAGACTCTACTACTCCTACAACAACCACGAGCGCAACTACTTCTACCACAGACACTACTGCTGCTATCATAAAAATGGCCCTGCTACTTCTACCAGATACCGTGCAACTACTACCACCAGGAAAATCGCTCTTACTTCTAACATAGACAGTACTACTCTAACCACGACCACGAGCACTCCTACTTCTACCACAATACCTGCTACTCCTACCACCACCCCGAGCACAACCAATTCTACCACAGACCGTGCAACTACTACCAACACCACTAGAGCTCCTACATCTACCACAGACGACAGTAATTCTACCACCAGCACTAGCGCACCTACTTCTACCACCGAAACCACTACTCCTACCACCACCGCGATTGCAACTACTTCTACCACAGACAATGCTATTCTTACCACAACCACCAGAGCATCTACTTCTACCACAGGCCCTGCTACTACTACCACAACCATGAGCACTCCTAATTCTACCACAGTCACTAATTCTCCTACTACAACCACGATGGCTCCTACTTCTACCACAGAATCAAATAATGCTACCACCACCACAAGCGCTCCTGCTTCTACCACAGAAACTACTACTCCTACCACCAGCACGAGTGCAAGTACTTCTAATACAGAAACTAATACTCCGACCAACAACAAGAGCGCTCCTACTTCTACCATTGAAACTACTACTCCTGCCACCGTCACGAGCAGTCCTACATCTACCGCAGAATCTACTACTCCTACCTCAATCACGAGCACTGCTACTTCTAGCACATACACTACTACTCCTAACACCACCACGAGCGCTCCTACTTCTATCACAGACACTATTATTCCAAGTAGCACCACGAGCGCTCCTCCTTCTACCACAGACACTACTCCTCCTACCAACACAACGAGCATTCCTACTTCTATCAAAGAAACTACTACCCTACCAACACCATGAGAACTCCAACTTCTACCACAGAACATGCAACTCCAACCACCACCACAAGCGTTACTACTTCTACCACAAAACCTGCTTCTCCTACCACCACTGCGAGTGGATCTACTTGTACCGCAAACCTTCTACACCTACCACCACAACGAGAGCACCTACTTCTACCACAGGCCCTGCTACCTCTACTTCCATCACGAGCGATCCTATTTCTACAACAGAAACTACTACTCCTACCAACAGGAAGAGAGCTCCTACTTCTGCTACAGAAACTACTATTCCTACCACCACCACGAACGCAACTACTTCCACCACAGAAACTACGACTCCTACCACCACAGCGAGAGCCCCTAATTCTACCCCAGAAACTACTACTACCACAACCACCACAAGCGCTCCCATATTTCCCACAGAACCTGCTACTCCTACCACCATCACGAGCGAAACTACTTCTACCACAGACACTACTATTCCCACCACCACCACGAGCACTCCTACTTCTACCGCAGATAGTACTACTCCTTCCAGCACCACGAGCGCTCCAGTTTCTCCCAAAAAATCTACTACTCCTACCATCACCACTAGCTCTCCTACTTCTAACAGAGAAACAACTACTACCAGCACCACGAACACTTCTACTTGTACCACAGTCTGTGCAACTTCTACCACCACAACGAACTCTCCTACTTCTAACACAGAACATGCTACTCCAACACCACCACGAGGGCAAGTACTTCTACCACAGAATATACTACTCCTACCACCACCACGAGCGCTCATACACCTACCACAGACATTACTACTCCTAACACCACATTGAGGGCTCCTACTTCTACCACAGACATGACTACTAGTACAACGATCACGAGCGATCTTACTTCTACCACAGAATCAGCCACTCCTACTACCATCACCATTGCCACTACTTATACCTGAGACCCTGCTACACCTACCACCACCGCGAGAGCAACAACTTCTACCACAGGCCCTCCTACACCTCCGACCAACACAAGCGCACCAAATTCTACCACATTAACTACTACTACTATGAACACGTAGAGTGCTCCTACAGCTACCACAGTCACTAGTACTCCTACAACCACCATGAGTGCAATTACTTATAACACAGATACTACTACTCTTGCCACCACCACGAGCGCAAGTACATCTACCACAGACACTACTACTCCTAACACCAACATGAGTGCTTCAATTTCTACTACTGACTCTCCTACTCGTACACCCACCACGAGCGCAACTACTTCTAACACAGACACTACTGCTGCTATCACAACAATGGCCCTCCTACTTCTACCAGATACCGTGCAACTACTAGCAGCAGGAATAGCACTCTTACTTCTTACACAGACAGTACTACTCTAACCACAACCACGAGCACTCCTACTTTTACCACAATACCTGCTACAGCTACCACCACCCCGAGCACAACTAATTCTCCCACAGACCGTGCAACTACTACCACCACCACTAGAGCTCCTACATCTACCACAGACGATAGTAATTCTACCACCAGCACTAGCACAACTACTTCTACCACCGAAACTACTACTCCTACCACCAGCACGATTGCAACTATTTCTACCACAGACCCTGCTATACTTACCACAACCACGAGAGCATCTACTTCTACCACAGGCCCTGCTACTACTACCACAACCATGAGCACTCCTAATTCTACCACAGACACTACTTCTCCTACCACCACCACGATGGCTCCTACTTCTACCACAGAATCAAATACTCCTACCACCACCACAAGCACTCCTGCTTCTACCACAGAAACTACTACTCCTACCACCTGCACGAGCTCTCCTGCTTCTACCACAATATCTACTACTCCTACCAAAAACACGACTGCAAGTACTTCTACTACAGAAACTTATACTCCTACCAACAACAAGAGCTCTCCCACTTCTACCATAGAAACTACTACTCCTGCCACCATCACGAGCACTCCTACTTCTACCGCAGAATCAACTACTTCTTCCTCAACCAGGCACGCTCCTACTTCTAGCACATACACTACTACTCCTGCCACCACCACGAGCGCTCCTACTTATACCATAGACACTACTACTCTTACCAACACCACGAGTGCTCCTATTTCTATGAAAGAAACTACTACCCTACCACCACCATGAGTGATCCTACTTCTACCACCAAACCTGCTACCCCTTCCACCATCACGATACCACCTACTGCTACCACAGGCCCTTCTACACCTTCCACCAACATGAGTGATCCTACTTCTACCACAGAAACTACTACTCCTACCAATACCAACAGTGCTGCAACTTCTACCACTGAAACTATTACTCCTACCACCACCACGAGTGCAAATACATCTACCACAGACACTATAACTCTTAACTCCACCACAAGGGTTCCTATTTCTACCACAGACACTACTACTCCTGCCAACTCCACGAGCGCTTATACAACTATGAAAGTCATTATTACTCCTACCACCCCCACGAGAACCACTGTTTCTAACACAGAAACTACTACTCCTACCACCACCACGAGAGCACCTACTTGTACAACAGACCCTGCTACACCTACCACCGCCACGAGAGCAACAACTTCTACCACAGGCCCTCCTACTCCTATGACCAACACAAGAGCACCAAATTCTACCACCGTAACTACTACTACTATGAACACGTAGAGTGCTCCTACAGCTACCACAGTCACTAGTACTCCTACCGCCACCATGAGTGCAATTACTTCTAACACAGATACTACTACTCTTACCACCACCACGAGCGCAAGTACATCTACCACAGACACTACTACTCCTAACACCAACATGAGTGCTTCAATTTCTACTACAGACTCTACTACTCCTACACCAACCACGAGCGCAACTACTTCTACCACAGACACTACTGCTGCTATCACAACCATGGCCCTCCTACTTCTACCAGATACCGTGCAACTACTACCAGCAGGAAAAGCGCTCTTACTTCTAACACAGACAGTACTACTCTAACCACGAACACGAGCACTCCTACTTCTACCACAATGCCTGCTACTCCTACCACCACCCCGAGCACAACTAATTCTACCACAGACCGTGCAACTACTACCACCACCACTAGAGCTCCTACATCTACCACAGACGACAGTTATTCTACCACCAGCACTAGCGCACCTACTTCTACCACCGAAACCACTACTCCTAGCACCACCGCGATTGCAACCACTTCTACCACAGACCCTGCTATCCTTACCACAACCACGAGAACATCTACTTCTACCACAGGCCCTGCTACTACTACCACAACCATGAGCACTCCTAATTCTACCACAGACACTACATCTCCTACCACCACCACGATGGCTCCTACTTCTACCACAGAATCAAATACTCCTACCACCACCACAAGCGCTCCTGCTTCTACCACAGAAACTACTACTTCTACCACCAGCACGAGTGCAAGTACTTCTAATACAGAAACTAATACTCCTACCAACAACAAGAGCGCTCCTACTTCTACCATTGAAACTACTACTCCTGCCACCGTCACGAGCAGTCCTACATCTACCGCAGAATCTACTACTCCTACCTCAATCACGAGCACTGCTACTTCTAGCACATACACTACTACTCCTGCCACCACCACGAGCGCTCCTACTTCTACCACAGACACTACTACTCTTACCAACACCACGAGCACTCCTATTTCTATGAAAGAAACTACTACCCTACCACCACCATGAGCGATCCTACTTCTACCACAAAACCTGCTACACCTTCCACCATCACGAGACCACCTACTGCTACCACAGGCCCTTCTACACTTTCCACCAACATGAGTGATCCTACTTCTACCACAGAAACTACTACTCCTACCAATACCAACAGTGCTCCTACTTCTACCACAGACACTACTACTCCCAGCACCTCCACGAGCACTCCTACATCTACCACAGACACAACTACTCCTATCAACACAACGAGCACTCCTACTTCTACCAAGGAAACTATTACCCTACCACCACCATGAGCGCTCCTAATTCTACCACAGAACATGCAACTACAAACACCACCACAGGCGGTACTACTTCTAGCACAAAACCTGCTACTCCTACCACCACCACGAGTGCAACTACTTGTACCACAAACATGCTACTCCTTCCAACACTATGAAAGCACCTACTTCTACCACAGGCCCTGCTACTACTACCTCCATCACGAGCGATCATACTTCTACCACAGAAAATACTACTCTTAACTGCACCACAAGAGTTCCTATTTCTACCACAGACAGTACTACTCCTGCCACCTCCACGAGAGCTTATACAACTATGAAAGACATTATTACTCCTACCACCCCCATGAGAACCACTGCTTCTAACACAGAATCTTCTACTGTACCACCACCACGAGAGCACCTACTTGTACAACAGACCCTGCTACTCCTACCACCGCCACGAGAGCAACAACTTCTACCACAGGCCCTCCTACTCCTATGACAAACACAAGCGCACCAAATTCTACCACAGTAACTACTACTACTATGAACACGTAGAGTGCTCCTACAGCTACCACAGTCACTAGTACTCCTACCACCACCATGACTGCAATTACTTCTAACACAGATACTACTACTCTTACCACCACCACGAGCGCAAGTACATCTACCACAGACACTACTACTCCTAACACCAACATGAGTGCTTCAATTTCTACTACAGACTCTACTACTCGTACACCCACCACGAGCGCAACTACTTCTAACACAGACAATACTGCTGCTATCACAACCATGGCCCTCCTACTTCTACCAGATACCGTGCAACTACTACCACCAGGAAAATCGCTCTTACGTCTAACATAGACAGTACTACTCTAACCACGACCACGAGCACTCCTACTTCTACCACAATACCTGCTACTCCTACCACCACCCCGAGCACAACCAATTCTACCACAAACCGTGCAGCTACTACCAACACCACTAGAGCTCCTACATCTACCACAGACGACAGTAATTCTACCACCAGCACTAGCGCACCTACTTCTACCACCGAAACCACTACTCCTACCACCACCGCGATTGCAACTACTTCTACCACAGACACTGCTATTCTTACCACAACCACGAGAGCATCTACTTCTACCACAGGCCCTTCTACTACTACCACAACCATGAGCACTCCTAATTCTACCACAGACACTACTTCTCCTACCACCACCACGATGGCTCCTACTTCTACCACAGAATCAAATACGCCTACCACCACCACAAGCGCTCCTGCTTCTACCACAGAAACTACTACTCCTACCACCAGCACGAGCTCTCCTGCTTCTACCACAGAAACTACTACTCCTACCAACAACACAAGCGCAAGTACTTCTACTACAGAAACTAATACTCCTACCAACAACAAGAGCGCTCCTACTTCTACCATTGAAACTACTACTCCTGTCACCATCACGAGCACTCCTACTTCTACCGCAGAATCTACTACTCCTACCTCAACCACGAGCGCTCCTACTTCTCGCATATACACTACTACTCCTGCCACCACCACGAGCACTCCTACTTCTACCACAGACACTACTACTCTTACCAACACCACGAGCACTCCTATTTCTATGAAAGAAACTACTACCCTACCACCACCATGAGCGATCCTACTTCTACCACAAAACCTGCTACACCTTCCACCATCACGAGACCACCTACTGCTACCACAGGCCCTTCTACACTTTCCACCAACATGAGTGATCCTACTTCTACCACAGAAACTACTACTCCTACCAATACCAACAGTGCTCCTACTTCTACCACAGACACTACTACTCCCAGCACCTCCACGAGCACTCCTACATCTACCACAGACACAACTACTCCTATCAACACAACGAGCACTCCTACTTCTACCAAGGAAACTATTACCCTACCACCACCATGAGCGCTCCTAATTCTACCACAGAACATGCAACTACAAACACCACCACAGGCGGTACTACTTCTAGCACAAAACCTGCTACTCCTACCACCACCACGAGTGCAACTACTTGTACCACAAACATGCTACTCCTTCCAACACTATGAAAGCACCTACTTCTACCACAGGCCCTGCTACTACTACCTCCATCACGAGCGATCATACTTCTACCACAGAAAATACTACTCCTACCACCAAGAGTGCTCCTACTTCTACCACAGAAACTACTAGTTCTCCCACCACCACGAGTGCAACTACTTCTACCACAGACACTACTCTTCCTACCACCAGAACGAGAGCCACTACTTCTACCCTAGAAACTACTACTACCACAAACACCATGAGTGCTCCTTCTTCTACCACAAAACCTGTTACACCTACCACCACCACGAGCGATCCTACTTCTACCACAGACACTACTACACCTACCACCACCACGAGCAATCCTACTTCTACCACAGAATCAACTACTCCTAACACCATCACGAGCGCTCCTGCTTCTACCACAGAAACTACTACTTTTACCACCAGCACGAGTGCAACAACTCCTACTACAGACACTAATACACCTACAACCAGGACGAGTGTTCCTACTTCTACCACAGTCACTACTACTCTCACCAACACCACGAGCGCTCCTACTTCTACCACAGACAGTACTACTCCTACCACCACCATGTGCGCTACTACCTCTAACAAAGTATCTAGTACTCTGAACACCACCACGAGCTCTCCTACTTCTACCAGAGAAACCAATACTACCAAGACCATGAGCGCTCCTAATACTTCCACAGACTGTGCAACTCCTACCACCACCAAGTGTGCTCCTACTTCAAACACAGACCATGCTTCTCCTAACACCAACACGAGCAAAACTACTTCTAATAGCGACCCTGTTACTCGTACCACTACCATGAGAGCACCTCCTTCTACCACAGGCACTGCAACTGCTTCCACCACAATGAGCGCTCCTAATTCAACCACAGAAATTAAACACCCACCAGCACCACGAGCGCCCCTACTTCTACTACAGACACTAGCACTCCTACCACCACCAGGAACGCTCCTACTTCTACCACAGGAACTACTACTAATACCACGGGAACGGGCACAAAATCTTCTACCACAGACAGTACTCTTCCTACCACCACCACGAGCTCTCCTATTTCTACCACAGACAATACTACTCCTAACTCCACCACGAGCAAAAGTACTTCTAGCACAGAAACGACTACTTCTACCACCACCACGAGTGCAACTACTACTACCACTGACACTACTACTCCTACCACCACCATGAGTGCACATATTTCTACAAAAGACATTACTACTCCTACCAACCCCACGATCACCAGTCCGTCTACCACAGAAACTACTACTCCTACCACCACCACAAGAGCACCTGCTTGTACCACAGACCCTGTTACTCCTACCACCACCAAGAGCACTCCTACTTCTACCACAGAAACTACTACTCCAACCACCACAACGAACACTCCTACTTCTACTGCAGAAACTACTGCTCCTAAAACCACCACGAGCGAACTACATCTACCAGAGATACTACTACTCCTAACACCACCACGAGCGCTCCTACTTCCATCACAGACACTATTACTCCAAGTAGCACCACGAGCGCTCCTCCTTCTACCACAGACACTACTCCTCCTACCAACACAACGAGCATTCCTACTTCTATCAAAGAAACTACTACCCTACCAACACCATGAGCATTCCAACTTCTACCACAGAACATGCAACTCCAACCACCACCACAAGCGTTACTACTTCTACCACAAAACCTGATTCTCCTACCACCACTGCGAGTGGATCTACTTGTAGCGCAAAACCTTCTACACCTACCACCACAACGAGAGCACCTACTTCTACCACAGGCCCTGCTACCTCTACTTCCATCACGAGCGATCCTATTTCTACAACAGAATCTACTACTCCTACCAACAGGAAGAGAGCTCCTACTTCTGCTACAGAAACTACTATTCCTACCACCACCACGAACGCAAATACTTCTACCACAGAATCTACTACTCCTACCACCACAGCGAGAGCCCCTAATTCTACCCCAGAAACTACTACTACCACAACCACCACAAGCGCTCCCATATTTTCCACAGAACCTGCTACTCCTACCACCATCACGAGCGAATCTATTTCTACCACAGACACTACTATACCCACCACCACCACGAGCAATCCTACTTCTACCGCAGATAGTACTACTCCTTCCATCACCACGAGCGCTCCAATTTCTCCCAAAAAATCTACTACTCCTACCATCACCACTAGCTCTCCTACTTCTAACAGAGAAACAACTACTGCCAGCACCACAAACACTTCTACTTGTACCACAGTCTGTGCAACTTCTACCACCACAACGAACTCTCCTACTTCTAACACAGAACATGCTACTCCAACACCACCACGAGGGCAAGTACTTCTACCACAGAATATACTACTCCTACCACCACCACGAGCGCTCATACACCTACCACAGACATTACTACTCCTAACACCACATTGAGGGCTCCTACTTCTACCACAGACACTACTACTAGTACAACGATCACGAGCGATCTTACTTCTACCACAGAATCAGCCACTCCTACTACCATCACCATTGCCACTACTTATACCTGAGACCCTGCTACACCTACCACCACCGCGAGAGCAACAACTTCTACCACAGGCCCTCCTACACCTCCGCCCAACACAAGCGCACCAAATTCTACCACAGTAACTACTACTACTATGAACACGTAGAGTGCTCCTACAGCTACCACAGTCACTAGTACTCCTACAACCACCATGAGTGCAATTACTTATAACACAGATACTACTACTCTTGCCACCACCACGAGCACAAGTACATCTACCACAGACACTACTACTCCTGACATCAACATAAGTGCTTCAATTTCTACTACAGACTCTACTACTCGTACACCCACCACGAGCGCAACTACTTCTAACACAGACACTACTGCTGCTATCACAACCATGGCACTCCTACTTCTACCAGATACCGTGCGACTACTACCAGCAGGAATAGCGCTCTTACTTCTAACAGAGACAGTACTACTCTAACCACGACCACGAGCACTCCTACTTCTACCACAATGCCTGGTACACCTGCCACCACACAGAGCACAACTAATTCTACCACAGACCATGCAACTACTACCACCGCCACTAGAGCTCCTACATCTACCACAGACGATAGTAATTCTACCACCAGCACTAGCGTAACTAGTTCTACCACCGAAACTACTACCCCTACCACCACCAAGATTGCAACTACTTCTACCACAGACCCTGCTATTACAACAACCGCGAGAGCATCTACTTCTACCACAGGCCCTTCTACTACTACCACAACCATGAGCACTCCTAATTCTACCACAGACACTACTTCTCTAACCACCATCACGATGGCTCCTACTTCTACCACAGAATCAAATACTCCTATCACCACCACAAGCGCTCCTGCTTCTACCACAGAAACTACTACTCCTACCACCAGCACGAGCTCTCCTGCTTCTACCACAGAAACTACTACTCCTACCAACAACACAAGCGCAAGTACTTCTACTACAGAAACTAATACTCCTACCAACAACAAGAGCGCTCCTACTTCTACCATTGAAACTACTACTCCTGTCACCATCACGAGCACTCCTACTTCTACCGCAGAATCTACTACTCCTACCTCAACCACGAGCGCTCCTACTTCTCGCACATACACTACTACTCCTGCCACCACCACGAGCACTCCTACTTCTACCACAGACACTACTACTCTTACCAACACCACGAGCGCTCCTATTTCTATGTAAGAAACACCTACCATACCACCACCATGAGCGATCCTACTTCTACCACAACACCTGCTACCCCTTCCACCATCACGAGACCACCTACTGCTACCATAGGCCCTTCTACACCTTCCACCAACAGGAGTGATCCTACTTCTACCACAGAAACTACTACTCCTACCAATACCAACAGTGCTGCAACTTCTACCACAGAAACTACTACTCCTACCACCACCACGAGTGCAAATACTTCTACCACAGACACTACTACTCCTAACACCACCACAAGGGCTCCTATTTCTACCACAGACACTACTACTCCTGCCACCTCCACGAGCGCTCATACAACTATGAAAGACATTACTAGCCCGACCACCCCCACGAGAACCACTGCTTCTAACAGAGGAACTACTACCCCTACCACCACCACGAGAGCACCTACTTGTACAACAGACCCTGCTCCTCCTACCTCCACCACGAGCAATGCGACTTCTACCACAGTAACTGCTACTTCTACAACCATAACGAAGACTCCTACTTCTACTGCAGAAACTACTACACCTAACACCACCACGGGCGGTCATACTTCTACCACAGACACTACTACACCTGCCACCACCACGAGCAGACATACTTCTACCAAAGACATTACTACTTCGACTACCACTACGAGCAACACTACTTCTATCACAGACACTACTAATCCTACCACCACCAGGAGAGCACCTACTTCTACCACAGATCCCGATACTCGTAACAACACTACGAGCACTCCTACATCTACCAACGAAACTACTACTCCTAACACCAACATGAGCACTCCTTCTTCTACCACAGAAACTACTACTCCTACCTTCAACATGAGCACACTACTACTACCACAGGCAGTATTACTCCTGCCACCACCACGAGCGCTCCTACTTCTACCACAGCCCTGCTACTCCTACCACCAACACGAATGATCCTACTTCTACCACAGACTGTACTACTCCTACTACAACCATGAGTGCAGACACATTTATCAAAGAACCTGTTACTCCTGCCACCACCACAAGGGCTCCTACTTCTACCACAGAATCAAATACTCCTACCACCACCCTGAGTGCTCCTGGTTCTACCACAGAATCAAATACTCCTACCACCACCCTGAGTGCTCCTGCTTCTACCACAGAAACTACTACGCCTCCCTCCACCACGAGTACAACTACTACTACCACAGACACTACTACACCTACCACCACCACCAGTGCTCCTATTTCTACCACAGACACTCCTACTCCAAGCACCTCCACGAGCATTCCTACATCTACCACAGACACAACTACTCCTAACACCAACATGAGTGCTTCAACTTCTACTACAGACTCTACTACTCCTACACCCACCACGAGCGCAACTACTTCTACCACAGACACTACTGCTGCTATCACAACCATGGCCCTCCTACTTCTACCAGATACTGTGCAACTACTACCAGCAGGAATAGCACTCTTACTTCTTACACAGACAGTACTACTCTAACCACGACCACGAGCACTCCTACTTTTACCACAATACCTGCTACTCCTACCACCACCCCGAGCACAACTAATTCTCCCACAGACCGTGCAACTACTACCACCACCACTAGAGCTCCTACATCTACCACAGACGACAGTAATTCTACCACCAGCACTAGCGCAACTACTTCTACCACCGAAACTACAACTCCTACCACCACCACGATTGCAACTACTTCTACCACAGACCCTGCTATTCTTACCACAACCACGAGAGCATCTACTTCTACCACAGGCTCTGCTACTACTACCACAACCATGAGCACTCCTAATTCTACCACAGACACTACTTCTCCTACCACCACCACGATGGCTCCTATTTCTACCACAGAATCAAATATTCCTACCACCACCACAAGCACTCCTGCTTCTACCACAGAAACTACTACTCCTACCACCTGCACGAGCTCTCCTGCTTCTACCACAATATCTACTACTCCTACCAAAAACACGAGTGCAAGTACTTCTACTACAGAAACTTATACTCCTACCAACAACAAGAGCGCTCCTACTTCTACCATAGAAACTGCTACTCCTGCCACCATCACGAGCACTCCTACTTCTACCGCAGAATCAACTACTTCTTCCTCAACCACGCACGCTCCTACTTCTAGCACATACACTACTACTCCTGCCACCACCACGAGCGTTCCTACTTATACCATAGACACTAATACTCTTACCAACACCACGGGCGCTCCTATTTCTATGAAAGAAACTACTACCCTACCACCACCATGAGTGATCCTACTTCTACCACAAACCCTGCTACCCCTTCCACCATCACGATACCACCTACTGCTACCACAGGCCCTTCTACACCTTCCACCAACATGAGTGATCCTACTTCTACCACAGAAACTACTACTCCTACCAATACCAACAGTGCTGCAACTTCTACCACTGAAACTACTACTCCTACCACCACCACGAGTGCAAATACTTCTACCACAGACACTACTACTCTTAACTCCACCACAAGGGTTCCTATTTCTACCACAGACACTACTACTCCTGCCACCTCCACGAGCGCTTATACAACTATGAAAGACATTATTACTCCTACCACCCCCACGAGAACCACTGTTTCTAACACAGAAACTACTACTCCTACCACCACCACGAGAGTACCTACTTGTACAACAGACCCTGCTACTCCTACCACCGCCACGAGAGCAACAACTTCTACCACAGGCCCTCCTACTCCTATGACCAACACAAGCGCACCAAATTCTACCACAGTAACTACTACTACTATGAACACGTAGAGTGCTCCTACAGGTACCACAGTCACTAGTACTCCTACCGCCACCATGAGTGCAATTACTTCTAACACAGATACTACTACTCTTACCACCACCACGAGCGCAAGTACATCTACCACAGACACTACTACTCCTAACACCATCATGAGTGCTTCAATTTCTACTACAGACTCTACTACACCTACAACAACCACGAGCGCAACTACTTCTACCACAGACACTACTGCTGCTATCACAACCATGGCCCTCCTATTTCTACCAGATACTGTGCAACTACTACCAGCAGGAAAAGCACTCTTACTTCTAACACAGACAGTACTAATCTAACCACGACCACGAGCACTGCTACTTCTACCACAATACCTGCTACACCTACCACCACCCTGAGCACAACTAATTCTACCACAGACCGAGCAACTACTACCACCAACACTAGAGCTCCTACATCTACCACAGACGACAGTAATTCTACCACCAGCACTAGCGCAACTACTTCTACCACCGAAACTACAACTCCTACCACCACCACGATTGCAACTACTTCTACCACAGACCCTGCTATCCTTACCACAACCACGAGAACATCTACTTCTACCACAGGCCCTGCTACTACTACCACAACCACGAGCACTCCTAATTCTACCACAGACACTACATCTCCTACCACCACCACGATGGCTCCTACTTCTACCACAGAATCAAATACTCCTACCACCACCACAAGCGCTCCTGCTTCTACCACAGAAACTACTACTCCTACCACCAGCACGAGTGCAAGTACTTCTAATACAGAAACTAATACTCCTACCAACAACAAGAGCGCTCCTACTTCTACCATTGAAACTACTACTCCTGCCACCGTCACGAGCAGTCCTACATCTACCGCAGAATCTACTACTCCTACCTCAATCACGAGCACTGCTACTTCTAGCACATACACTACTACTCCTGCCACCACCACGAGCGCTCCTACTTCTACCACAGACACTACTACTCTTACCAACACCACGAGCACTCCTATTTCTATGAAAGAAACTACTACCCTACCACCACCATGAGCGATCCTACTTCTACCACAAAACCTGCTACACCTTCCACCATCACGAGACCACCTACTGCTACCACAGGCCCTTCTACACTTTCCACCAACATGAGTGATCCTACTTCTACCACAGAAACTACTACTCCTACCAATACCAACAGTGCTCCTACTTCTACCACAGACACTACTACTCCCAGCACCTCCACGAGCACTCCTACATCTACCACAGACACAACTACTCCTATCAACACAACGAGCACTCCTACTTCTACCAAGGAAACTATTACCCTACCACCACCATGAGCGCTCCTAATTCTACCACAGAACATGCAACTACAAACACCACCACAGGCGGTACTACTTCTAGCACAAAACCTGCTACTCCTACCACCACCACGAGTGCAACTACTTGTACCACAAACATGCTACTCCTTCCAACACTATGAAAGCACCTACTTCTACCACAGGCCCTGCTACTACTACCTCCATCACGAGCGATCATACTTCTACCACAGAAAATACTACTCCTACCACCAAGAGTGCTCCTACTTCTACCACAGAAACTACTAGTTCTCCCACCACCACAAGTGCAACTACTTCTACCACAGACACTACTCTTCCTACCACCAGAACGAGAGCCACTACTTCTACCCTAGAAACTACTACTACCACAAACACCATGAGTGCTCCTTCTTCTACCACAAAACCTGTTACACCTACCACCACCACGAGCGATCCTACTTCTACCACAGACACTACTACACCTACCACCACCACGAGCAATCCTACTTCTACCACAGAATCAACTACTCCTAACACCATCACGAGCGCTCCTGCTTCTACCACAGAAACTACTACTTTTACCACCAGCACGAGTGCAACAACTCCTACTACAGACACTAATACACCTACAACCAGGACGAGTGTTCCTACTTCTACCACAGTCACTACTACTCTCACCAACACCACAAGCGCTCCTACTTCTACCACAGACAGTACTACTCCTACCACCACCATGTGCGCTACTACCTCTAACAAAGTATCTAGTACTCTGAACACCACCACGAGCTCTCCTACTTCTACCAGAGAAACCAATACTACCAAGACCATGAGCGCTCCTAATACTTCCACAGACTGTGCAACTCCTACCACCACCAAGTGTGCTCCTACTTCAAACACAGACCATGCTTCTCCTAACACCAACACGAGCAAAACTACTTCTAACAGCGACCCTGTTACTCGTACCACTACCATGAGAGCACCTACTTCTACCACAGGCACTGCAACTGCTTCCACCACAATGAGCGCTCCTAATTCAACCACAGAAATTAAACACCCACCAGCACCACGAGCGCCCCTACTTCTACTACAGACACTAGTACTCCTACCACCACCAGGAACGCTCCTACTTCTACCACAGGAACTACTACTAATACCACGGGAACGGGCACAAAATCTTCTACCACAGACAGTACTCTTCCTACCACCACCACGAGCTCTCCTATTTCTACCACAGACAATACTACTCCTAACTCCACCACGAGCAAAAGTACTTCTAGCACAGAAACGACTACTCCTACCACCACCACGAGTGCAACTACTACTACCGCTGACACTACTACTCCTACCACCACCATGAGTGCACATATTTCTACAAAAGACATTACTACTCCTACCAACCCCACGATCACCAGTCCGTCTACCACAGAAACTACTACTCCTACCACCACCACAAGAGCACCTACTTGTACCACAGACCCTGTTACTCCTACCACCACCAAGAGCACTCCTACTTCTACCACAGAAACTACTACTCCAACCACCACAACGAACACTCCTACTTCTACTGCAGAAACTACTGCTCCTAAAACCACCACGAGCGTACTACATCTACCAGAGATACTACTACTCCTAACACCACCACGAGCGCTCCTACTTCTATCACAGACACTATTATTCCAAGTAGCACCACGAGCGCTCCTCCTTCTACCACAGACACTACTCCTCCTACCAACACAACGAGCATTCCTACTTCTATCAAAGAAACTACTACCCTACCAACACCATGAGCATTCCAACTTCTACCACAGAACATGCAACTCCAACCACCACCACAAGCGTTACTACTTCTACCACAAAACCTGCTTCTCCTACCACCACTGCGAGTGGATCTACTTGTAGCGCAAAACCTTCTACACCTACCACCACAACGAGAGCACCTACTTCTACCACAGGCCCTGCTACCTCTACTTCCATCACGAGCGATCCTATTTCTACAACAGAATCTACTACTCCTACCAACAGGAAGAGAGCTGCTACTTCTGCTACAGAAACTACTATTCCTACCACCACCACGAACGCAAATACTTCTACCACAGAATCTACTACTCCTACCACCACAGCGAGAGCCCCTAATTCTACCCCAGAAACTACTACTACCACAACCACCACAAGCGCTCCCATATTTTCCACAGAACCTGCTACTCCTACCACCATCACGAGCGAATCTACTTCTACCACAGACACTACTATACCCACCACCACCACGAGCAATCCTACTTCTACCGCAGATAGTACTACTCCTTCCATCACCACGAGCGCTCCAATTTCTCCCAAAAAATCTACTACTCCTACCATCACCACTAGCTCTCCTACTTCTAACAGAGAAACAACTACTGCCAGCACCACAAACACTTCTACTTGTACCACAGTCTGTGCAACTTCTACCACCACAACGAACTCTCCTACTTCTAACACAGAACATGCTACTCCAACACCACCACGAGGGCAAGTACTTCTACCACAGAATATACTACTCCTACCACCACCACGAGCGCTCATACACCTACCACAGACATTACTACTCCTAACACCACATTGAGGGCTCCTACTTCTACCACAGACACTACTACTAGTACAACGATCACGAGCAATCTTACTTCTACCACAGAATCAGCCACTCCTACTACCATCACCATTGCCACTACTTATACCTGAGACCCTGCTACACCTACCACCACCGCGAGAGCAACAACTTCTACCACAGGCCCTCCTACACCTCCGACCAACACAAGCGCACCAAATTCTACCACAGTAACTACTACTACTATGAACACGTAGAGTGCTCCTACAGCTACCACAGTCACTAGTACTCCTACAACCACCATGAGTGCAATTACTTATAACACAGATACTACTACTCTTGCCACCACCACGAGCACAAGTACATCTACCACAGACACTACTACTCCTGACATCAACATAAGTGCTTCAATTTCTACTACAGACTCTACTACTCGTACACCCACCACGAGCGCAACTACTTCTAACACAGACACTACTGCTGCTATCACAACCATGGCACTCCTACTTCTACCAGATACCGTGCGACTACTACCAGCAGGAATAGCGCTCTTACTTCTAACAGAGACAGTACTACTCTAACCACGACCACGAGCACTCCTACTTCTACCACAATGCCTGGTACACCTGCCACCACACCGAGCACAACTAATTCTACCACAGACCATGCAACTACTACCACCGCCACTAGAGCTCCTACATCTACCACAGACGATAGTAATTCTACCACCAGCACTAGCGCAACTAGTTCTACCACCGAAACTACTACCCCTACCACCACCAAGATTGCAACTACTTCTACCACAGACCCTGCTATTACAACAACCGCGAGAGCATCTACTTCTACCACAGGCCCTTCTACTACTACCACAACCATGAGCACTCCTAATTCTACCACAGACACTACTTCTCCTACCACCACCACGATGGCTCCTACTTCTACCACAGAATCAAATACTCCTATCACCACCACAAGCGCTCCTGCTTCTACCACAGAAACTACTACTCCTACCACCAGCACGAGCTCTCCTGCTTCTACCACAGAAACTACTACTCCTACCAACAACACAAGCGCAAGTACTTCTACTACAGAAACTAATACTCCTACCAACAACAAGAGCGCTCCTACTTCTACCATTGAAACTACTACTCCTGTCACCATCACGAGCACTCCTACTTCTACCGCAGAATCTACTACTCCTACCTCAACCACGAGCGCTCCTACTTCTCGCACATACACTACTACTCCTGCCACCACCACGAGCACTCCTACTTCTACCACAGACACTACTACTCTTACCAACACCACGAGCGCTCCTATTTCTATGTAAGAAACACCTACCATACCACCACCATGAGCGATCCTACTTCTACCACAACACCTGCTACCCCTTCCACCATCACGAGACCACCTACTGCTACCATAGGCCCTTCTACACCTTCCACCAACAGGAGTGATCCTACTTCTACCACAGAAACTACTACTCCTACCAATACCAACAGTGCTGCAACTTCTACCACAGAAACTACTACTCCTACCACCACCACGAGTGCAAATACTTCTACCACAGACACTACTACTCCTAACACCACCACAAGGGCTCCTATTTCTACCACAGACACTACTACTCCTGCCACCTCCACGAGCGCTCATACAACTATGAAAGACATTACTAGCCCGACCACCCCCACGAGAACCACTGCTTCTAACAGAGGAACTACTACCCCTACCACCACCACGAGAGCACCTACTTGTACAACAGACCCTGCTCCTCCTACCTCCACCACGAGCAATGCGACTTCTACCACAGTAACTGCTACTTCTACAACCATAACGAAGACTCCTACTTCTACTGCAGAAACTACTACACCTAACACCACCACGGGCGGTCATACTTCTACCACAGACACTACTACACCTGCCACCACCACGAGCAGACATACTTCTACCAAAGACATTACTACTTCGACTACCACTACGAGCAACACTACTTCTATCACAGACACTACTAATCCTACCACCACCAGGAGAGCACCTACTTCTACCACAGATCCCGATACTCGTAACAACACTACGAGCACTCCTACATCTACCAACGAAACTACTACTCCTAACACCAACATGAGCACTCCTTCTTCTACCACAGAAACTACTACTCCTACCTTCAACATGAGCACACTACTACTACCACAGGCAGTATTACTCCTGCCACCACCACGAGCGCTCCTACTTCTACCACAGCCCTGCTACTCCTACCACCAACACGAATGATCCTACTTCTACCACAGACTGTACTACTCCTACTACAACCATGAGTGCAGACACATTTATCAAAGAACCTGTTACTCCTGCCACCACCACAAGGGCTCCTACTTCTACCACAGAATCAAATACTCCTACCACCACCCTGAGTGCTCCTGGTTCTACCACAGAATCAAATACTCCTACCACCACCCTGAGTGCTCCTGCTTCTACCACAGAAACTACTACGCCTCCCTCCACCACGAGTACAACTACTACTACCACAGACACTACTACACCTACCACCACCACCAGTGCTCCTATTTCTACCACAGACACTCCTACTCCAAGCACCTCCACGAGCATTCCTACATCTACCACAGACACAACTACTCCTAACACCAACATGAGTGCTTCAACTTCTACTACAGACTCTACTACTCCTACACCCACCACGAGCGCAACTACTTCTACCACAGACACTACTGCTGCTATCACAACCATGGCCCTCCTACTTCTACCAGATACTGTGCAACTACTACCAGCAGGAATAGCACTCTTACTTCTTACACAGACAGTACTACTCTAACCACGACCACGAGCACTCCTACTTTTACCACAATACCTGCTACTCCTACCACCACCCCGAGCACAACTAATTCTCCCACAGACCGTGCAACTACTACCACCACCACTAGAGCTCCTACATCTACCACAGACGACAGTAATTCTACCACCAGCACTAGCGCAACTACTTCTACCACCGAAACTACAACTCCTACCACCACCACGATTGCAACTACTTCTACCACAGACCCTGCTATTCTTACCACAACCACGAGAGCATCTACTTCTACCACAGGCTCTGCTACTACTACCACAACCATGAGCACTCCTAATTCTACCACAGACACTACTTCTCCTACCACCACCACGATGGCTCCTATTTCTACCACAGAATCAAATATTCCTACCACCACCACAAGCACTCCTGCTTCTACCACAGAAACTACTACTCCTACCACCTGCACGAGCTCTCCTGCTTCTACCACAATATCTACTACTCCTACCAAAAACACGAGTGCAAGTACTTCTACTACAGAAACTTATACTCCTACCAACAACAAGAGCGCTCCTACTTCTACCATAGAAACTGCTACTCCTGCCACCATCACGAGCACTCCTACTTCTACCGCAGAATCAACTACTTCTTCCTCAACCAGGCACGCTCCTACTTCTAGCACATACACTACTACTCCTGCCACCACCACGAGCGCTCCTACTTATACCATAGACACTACTACTCTTACCAACACCACAAGTGCTCCTATTTCTATGAAAGAAACTACTACCCTACCACCACCATGAGTGATCCTACTTCTACCACAAAACCTGCTACCCCTTCCACCATCACGATACCACCTACTGCTACCACAGGCCCTTCTACACCTTCCACCAACATGAGTGATCCTACTTCTACCACAGAAACTACTACTCCTACCAATACCAACAGTGCTGCAACTTCTACCACTGAAACTATTACTCCTACCACCACCACGAGTGCAAATACATCTACCACAGACACTATTACTCTTAACTCCACCACAAGGGTTCCTATTTCTACCACAGACACTACTACTGCTGCCACCTCCACGAGCGCTTATACAACTATGAAAGACATTATTACTCCTACCACCCCCACGAGAACCACTGTTTCTAACACAGAAACTACTACTCCTACCACCACCACGAGAGTACCTACTTGTACAACAGACCCTGCTACTCCTACCACCGCAACGAGAGCAGCAACTTCTACCACAGGCCCTCCTACTCCTATGACCAACACAAGCGCACCAAATTCTACCACAGTAACTACTACTACTATGAACACGTAGAGTGCTCCTACAGGTACCACAGTCACTAGTACTCCTACCGCCACCATGAGTGCAATTACTTCTAACACAGATACTACTACTCTTACCACCACCACGAGCGCAAGTACATCTACCACAGACACTACTACTCCTAACACCATCATGAGTGCTTCAATTTCTACTACAGACTCTACTTCTCCTACAACAACCACGAGCGCAACTACTTCTACCACAGACACTACTGATGCTATCACAACCATGGCCCTCCTACTTCTACCAGATACTGTGCAACTACTACCAGCAGGAAAAGCACTCTTACTTCTAACACAGACAGTACTAATCTAACCACGACCACGAGCACTGCTACTTCTACCACAATACCTGCTACACCTACCACCACCCTGAGCACAACTAATTCTACCACAGACCGTGCAACTACTACCACCACCACTAGAGCTCCTACATCTACCACAGACGACAGTAATTCTACCACCAGCACTAGCGCAACTACTTCTACCACCGAAACTACAACTCCTACCACCACCACGATTGCAACTACTTCTACCACAGACCCTGCTATCCTTACCACAACCACGAGAACATCTACTTCTACCACAGGCCCTGCTACTACTACCACAACCACGAGCACTCCTAATTCTACCACAGACACTACATCTCCTACCACCACCACGATGGCTCCTACTTCTACCACAGAATCAAATACTCCTACCACCACCACAAGCGCTCCTGCTTCTACCACAGAAACTACTACTCCTACCACCAGCACGAGTGCAAGTACTTCTAATACAGAAACTAATACTCCTACCAACAACAAGAGCGCTCCTACTTCTACCATTGAAACTACTACTCCTGCCACCGTCACGAGCAGTCCTACATCTACCGCAGAATCTACCACTCCTACCTTAATCACGAGCACTGCTACTTCTAGCACATACACTACTACTCCTGCCACCACCACGAGCGCTCCTACTTCTACCACAGACACTACTACTCTTACCAACACCACGAGCACTCCTATTTCTATGAAAGAAACTACTACCCTACCACCACCATGAGCGATCCTACTTCTACCACAACACCTGCTACCCCTTCCACCATCACGAGACCACCTACTGCTACCATAGGCCCTTCTACACCTTCCACCAACAGGAGTGATCCTACTTCTACCACAGAAACTACTACTCCTACCAATACCAACAGTGCTGCAACTTCTACCACAGAAACTACTACTCCTACCACCACCACGAGTGCAAATACTTCTACCACAGACACTACTACTCCTAACACCACCACAAGGGCTCCTATTTCTACCACAGACACTACTACTCCTGCCACCTCCACGAGCGCTCATACAACTATGAAAGACATTACTAGCCCGACCACCCCCACGAGAACCACTGCTTCTAACAGAGGAACTACTACCCCTACCACCACCACGAGAGCACCTACTTGTACAACAGACCCTGCTCCTCCTACCTCCACCACGAGCAATGCGACTTCTACCACAGTAACTGCTACTTCTACAACCATAACGAAGACTCCTACTTCTACTGCAGAAACTACTACACCTAACACCACCACGGGCGGTCATACTTCTACCACAGACACTACTACACCTGCCACCACCACGAGCAGACATACTTCTACCAAAGACATTACTACTTCGACTACCACTACGAGCAACACTACTTCTATCACAGACACTACTAATCCTACCACCACCAGGAGAGCACCTACTTCTACCACAGATCCCGATACTCGTAACAACACTACGAGCACTCCTACATCTACCAACGAAACTACTACTCCTAACACCAACATGAGCACTCCTTCTTCTACCACAGAAACTACTACTCCTACCTTCAACATGAGCACACTACTACTACCACAGGCAGTATTACTCCTGCCACCACCACGAGCGCTCCTACTTCTACCACAGCCCTGCTACTCCTACCACCAACACGAATGATCCTACTTCTACCACAGACTGTACTACTCCTACTACAACCATGAGTGCAGACACATTTATCAAAGAACCTGTTACTCCTGCCACCACCACAAGGGCTCCTACTTCTACCACAGAATCAAATACTCCTACCACCACCCTGAGTGCTCCTGGTTCTACCACAGAATCAAATACTCCTACCACCACCCTGAGTGCTCCTGCTTCTACCACAGAAACTACTACGCCTCCCTCCACCACGAGTACAACTACTACTACCACAGACACTACTACACCTACCACCACCACCAGTGCTCCTATTTCTACCACAGACACTCCTACTCCAAGCACCTCCACGAGCATTCCTACATCTACCACAGACACAACTACTCCTAACACCAACATGAGTGCTTCAACTTCTACTACAGACTCTACTACTCCTACACCCACCACGAGCGCAACTACTTCTACCACAGACACTACTGCTGCTATCACAACCATGGCCCTCCTACTTCTACCAGATACTGTGCAACTACTACCAGCAGGAATAGCACTCTTACTTCTTACACAGACAGTACTACTCTAACCACGACCACGAGCACTCCTACTTTTACCACAATACCTGCTACTCCTACCACCACCCCGAGCACAACTAATTCTCCCACAGACCGTGCAACTACTACCACCACCACTAGAGCTCCTACATCTACCACAGACGACAGTAATTCTACCACCAGCACTAGCGCAACTACTTCTACCACCGAAACTACAACTCCTACCACCACCACGATTGCAACTACTTCTACCACAGACCCTGCTATTCTTACCACAACCACGAGAGCATCTACTTCTACCACAGGCTCTGCTACTACTACCACAACCATGAGCACTCCTAATTCTACCACAGACACTACTTCTCCTACCACCACCACGATGGCTCCTATTTCTACCACAGAATCAAATATTCCTACCACCACCACAAGCACTCCTGCTTCTACCACAGAAACTACTACTCCTACCACCTGCACGAGCTCTCCTGCTTCTACCACAATATCTACTACTCCTACCAAAAACACGAGTGCAAGTACTTCTACTACAGAAACTTATACTCCTACCAACAACAAGAGCGCTCCTACTTCTACCATAGAAACTGCTACTCCTGCCACCATCACGAGCACTCCTACTTCTACCGCAGAATCAACTACTTCTTCCTCAACCAGGCACGCTCCTACTTCTAGCACATACACTACTACTCCTGCCACCACCACGAGCGCTCCTACTTATACCATAGACACTACTACTCTTACCAACACCACAAGTGCTCCTATTTCTATGAAAGAAACTACTACCCTACCACCACCATGAGTGATCCTACTTCTACCACAAAACCTGCTACCCCTTCCACCATCACGATACCACCTACTGCTACCACAGGCCCTTCTACACCTTCCACCAACATGAGTGATCCTACTTCTACCACAGAAACTACTACTCCTACCAATACCAACAGTGCTGCAACTTCTACCACTGAAACTATTACTCCTACCACCACCACGAGTGCAAATACATCTACCACAGACACTATTACTCTTAACTCCACCACAAGGGTTCCTATTTCTACCACAGACACTACTACTGCTGCCACCTCCACGAGCGCTTATACAACTATGAAAGACATTATTACTCCTACCACCCCCACGAGAACCACTGTTTCTAACACAGAAACTACTACTCCTACCACCACCACGAGAGTACCTACTTGTACAACAGACCCTGCTACTCCTACCACCGCAACGAGAGCAGCAACTTCTACCACAGGCCCTCCTACTCCTATGACCAACACAAGCGCACTAAATTCTACCACAGTAACTACTACTACTATGAACACGTAGAGTGCTCCTACAGGTACCACAGTCACTAGTACTCCTACCGCCACCATGAGTGCAATTACTTCTAACACAGATACTACTACTCTTACCACCACCACGAGCGCAAGTACATCTACCACAGACACTACTACTCCTAACACCATCATGAGTGCTTCAATTTCTACTACAGACTCTACTTCTCCTACAACAACCACGAGCGCAACTACTTCTACCACAGACACTACTGATGCTATCACAACCATGGCCCTCCTACTTCTACCAGATACTGTGCAACTACTACCAGCAGGAAAAGCACTCTTACTTCTAACACAGACAGTACTAATCTAACCACGACCACGAGCACTGCTACTTCTACCACAATACCTGCTACACCTACCACCACCCTGAGCACAACTAATTCTACCACAGACCGTGCAACTACTACCACCACCACTAGAGCTCCTACATCTACCACAGACGACAGTAATTCTACCACCAGCACTAGCGCAACTACTTCTACCACCGAAACTACAACTCCTACCACCACCACGATTGCAACTACTTCTACCACAGACCCTGCTATCCTTACCACAACCACGAGAACATCTACTTCTACCACAGGCCCTGCTACTACTACCACAACCACGAGCACTCCTAATTCTACCCCAGACACTACATCTCCTACCACCACCACGATGGCTCCTACTTCTACCACAGAATCAAATACTCCTACCACCACCACAAGCGCTCCTGCTTCTACCACAGAAACTACTACTCCTACCACCAGCACGAGTGCAAGTACTTCTAATACAGAAACTAATACTCCTACCAACAACAAGAGCGCTCCTACTTCTACCATTGAAACTACTACTCCTGCCACCGTCACGAGCAGTCCTACATCTACCGCAGAATCTACCACTCCTACCTTAATCACGAGCACTGCTACTTCTAGCACATACACTACTACTCCTGCCACCACCACGAGCGCTCCTACTTCTACCACAGACACTACTACTCTTACCAACACCACGAGCACTCCTATTTCTATGAAAGAAACTACTACCCTACCACCACCATGAGCGATCCTACTTCTACCACAAAACCTGCTACACCTTCCACCATCACGAGACCACCTACTGCTACCACAGGCCCTTCTACACTTTCCACCAACATGAGTGATCCTACTTCTACCACAGAAACTACTACTCCTACCAATACCAACAGTGCTCCTACTTCTACCACAGACACTACTACTCCCAGCACCTCCACGAGCACTCCTACATCTACCACAGACACAACTACTCCTATCAACACAACGAGCACTCCTACTTCTACCAAGGAAACTATTACCCTACCACCACCATGAGCGCTCCTAATTCTACCACAGAACATGCAACTACAAACACCACCACAGGCGGTACTACTTCTAGCACAAAACCTGCTACTCCTACCACCACCACGAGTGCAACTACTTGTACCACAAACATGCTACTCCTTCCAACACTATGAAAGCACCTACTTCTACCACAGGCCCTGCTACTACTACCTCCATCACGAGCGATCATACTTCTACCACAGAAAATACTACTCCTACCACCAAGAGTGCTCCTACTTCTACCACAGAAACTACTAGTTCTCCCACCACCACGAGTGCAACTACTTCTACCACAGACACTACTCTTCCTACCACCAGAACGAGAGCCACTACTTCTACCCTAGAAACTACTACTACCACAAACACCATGAGTGCTCCTTCTTCTACCACAAAACCTGTTACACCTACCACCACCACGAGCGATCCTACTTCTACCACAGACACTACTACACCTACCACCACCACGAGCAATCCTACTTCTACCACAGAATCAACTACTCCTAACACCATCACGAGCGCTCCTGCTTCTACCACAGAAACTACTACTTTTACCACCAGCACGAGTGCAACAACTCCTACTACAGACACTAATACACCTACAACCAGGACGAGTGTTCCTACTTCTACCACAGTCACTACTACTCTCACCAACACCACGAGCGCTCCTACTTCTACCACAGACAGTACTACTCCTACCACCACCATGTGCGCTACTACCTCTAACAAAGTATCTAGTACTCTGAACACCACCACGAGCTCTCCTACTTCTACCAGAGAAACCAATACTACCAAGACCATGAGCGCTCCTAATACTTCCACAGACTGTGCAACTCCTACCACCACCAAGTGTGCTCCTACTTCAAACACAGACCATGCTTCTCCTAACACCAACACGAGCAAAACTACTTCTAACAGCGACCCTGTTACTCGTACCACTACCATGAGAGCACCTACTTCTACCACAGGCACTGCAACTGCTTCCACCACAATGAGCGCTCCTAATTCAACCACAGAAATTAAACACCCACCAGCACCACGAGCGCCCCTACTTCTACTACAGACACTAGTACTCCTACCACCACCAGGAATGCTCCTACTTCAACCACAGGAACTACTACTAATACCACGGGAACGGGCACAAAATCTTCTACCACAGACAGTACTCTTCCTACCACCACCACGAGCTCTCCTATTTCTACCACAGACAATACTACTCCTAACTCCACCACGAGCAAAAGTACTTCTAGCACAGAAACGACTACTCCTACCACCACCACGAGTGCAACTACTACTACCACTGACACTACTACTCCTACCACCACCATGAGTGCACATATTTCTACAAAAGACATTACTACTCCTACCAACCCCACGATCACCAGTCCGTCTACCACAGAAACTACTACTCCTACCACCGCCACAAGAGCACCTACTTGTACCACAGACCCTGTTACTCCTACCACCACCAAGAGCACTCCTACTTCTACCACAGAAACTACTACTCCAACCACCACAACGAACACTCCTACTTCTACTGCAGAAACTACTGCTCCTAAAACCACCACGAGCGAACTACATCTACCAGAGATACTACTACTCCTAACACCACCACGAGCGCTCCTACTTCCATCACAGACACTATTACTCCAAGTAGCACCACGAGCGCTCCTCCTTCTACCACAGACACTACTCCTCCTACCAACACAACGAGCATTCCTACTTCTATCAAAGAAACTACTACCCTACCAACACCATGAGCATTCCAACTTCTACCACAGAACATGCAACTCCAACCACCACCACAAGTGTTACTACTTCTACCACAAAACCTGCTTCTCCTACCACCACTGCGAGTGGATCTACTTGTAGCGCAAAACCTTCTACACCTACCACCACAACGAGAGCACCTACTTCTACCACAGGCCCTGCTACCTCTACTTCCATCACGAGCGATCCTATTTCTACAACAGAATCTACTACTCCTACCAACAGGAAGAGAGCTGCTACTTCTGCTACAGAAACTACTATTCCTACCACCACCACGAACGCAAATATTTCTACCACAGAATCTACTACTCCTACCACCACAGCGAGAGCCCCTAATTCTACCCCAGAAACTACTACTACCACAACCACCACAAGCGCTCCCATATTTTCCACAGAACCTGCTACTCCTACCACCATCACGAGCGAATCTACTTCTACCACAGACACTACTATACCACCACCACCACGAGCAATCCTACTTCTACCGCAGATAGTACTACTCCTTCCATCACCACGAGCGCTCCAATTTCTCCCAAAAAATCTACTACTCCTACCATCACCACTAGCTCTCCTACTTCTAACAGAGAAACAACTACTGCCAGCACCACAAACACTTCTACTTGTACCACAGTCTGTGCAACTTCTACCACCACAACGAACTCTCCTACTTCTAACACAGAACATGCTACTCCAACACCACCACGAGGGCAAGTACTTCTACCACAGAATATACTACTCCTACCACCACCACGAGCGCTCATACACCTACCACAGACATTACTACTCCTAACACCACATTGAGGGCTCCTACTTCTACCACAGACACTACTACTAGTACAACGATCACGAGCGATCTTACTTCTACCACAGAATCAGCCACTCCTACTACCATCACCATTGCCACTACTTATACCTGAGACCCTGCTACACCTACCACCACCGCGAGAGCAACAACTTCTACCACAGGCCCTCCTACACCTCCGACCAACACAAGCGCACCAAATTCTACCACAGTAACTACTACTACTATGAACACGTAGAGTGCTCCTACAGCTACCACAGTCACTAGTACTCCTACAACCACCATGAGTGCAATTACTTATAACACAGATACTACTACTCTTGCCACCACCACGAGCACAAGTACATCTACCACAGACACTACTACTCCTGACATCAACATAAGTGCTTCAATTTCTACTACAGACTCTACTACTCGTACACCCACCACGAGCGCAACTACTTCTAACACAGACACTACTGCTGCTATCACAACCATGGCACTCCTACTTCTACCAGATACCGTGCGACTACTACCAGCAGGAATAGCGCTCTTACTTCTAACAGAGACAGTACTACTCTAACCACGACCACGAGCACTCCTACTTCTACCACAATGCCTGGTACACCTGCCACCACACCGAGCACAACTAATTCTACCACAGACCATGCAACTACTACCACCGCCACTAGAGCTCCTACATCTACCACAGACGATAGTAATTCTACCACCAGCACTAGCGCAACTAGTTCTACCACCGAAACTACTACCCCTACCACCACCAAGATTGCAACTACTTCTACCACAGACCCTGCTATTACAACAACCGCGAGAGCATCTACTTCTACCACAGGCCCTTCTACTACTACCACAACCATGAGCACTCCTAATTCTACCACAGACACTACTTCTCCTACCACCACCACGATGGCTCCTACTTCTACCACAGAATCAAATACTCCTATCACCACCACAAGCGCTCCTGCTTCTACCACAGAAACTACTACTCCTACCACCAGCACGAGCTCTCCTGCTTCTACCACAGAAACTACTACTCCTACCAACAACACAAGCGCAAGTACTTCTACTACAGAAACTAATACTCCTACCAACAACAAGAGCGCTCCTACTTCTACCATTGAAACTACTACTCCTGTCACCATCACGAGCACTCCTACTTCTACCGCAGAATCTACTACTCCTACCTCAACCACGAGCGCTCCTACTTCTCGCACATACACTACTACTCCTGCCACCACCACGAGCACTCCTACTTCTACCACAGACACTACTACTCTTACCAACACCACGAGCGCTCCTATTTCTATGTAAGAAACACCTACCATACCACCACCATGAGCGATCCTACTTCTACCACAACACCTGCTACCCCTTCCACCATCACGAGACCACCTACTGCTACCATAGGCCCTTCTACACCTTCCACCAACAGGAGTGATCCTACTTCTACCACAGAAACTACTACTCCTACCAATACCAACAGTGCTGCAACTTCTACCACAGAAACTACTACTCCTACCACCACCACGAGTGCAAATACTTCTACCACAGACACTACTACTCCTAACACCACCACAAGGGCTCCTATTTCTACCACAGACACTACTACTCCTGCCACCTCCACGAGCGCTCATACAACTATGAAAGACATTACTAGCCCGACCACCCCCACGAGAACCACTGCTTCTAACAGAGGAACTACTACCCCTACCACCACCACGAGAGCACCTACTTGTACAACAGACCCTGCTCCTCCTACCTCCACCACGAGCAATGCGACTTCTACCACAGTAACTGCTACTTCTACAACCATAACGAAGACTCCTACTTCTACTGCAGAAACTACTACACCTAACACCACCACGGGCGGTCATACTTCTACCACAGACACTACTACACCTGCCACCACCACGAGCAGACATACTTCTACCAAAGACATTACTACTTCGACTACCACTACGAGCAACACTACTTCTATCACAGACACTACTAATCCTACCACCACCAGGAGAGCACCTACTTCTACCACAGATCCTGATACTCGTAACAACACTACGAGCACTCCTACATCTACCAACGAAACTACTACTCCTAACACCAACATGAGCACTCCTTCTTCTACCACAGAAACTACTACTCCTACCTTCAACATGAGCACACTACTACTACCACAGGCAGTATTACTCCTGCCACCACCACGAGCGCTCCTACTTCTACCACAGCCCTGCTACTCCTACCACCAACACGAATGATCCTACTTCTACCACAGACTGTACTACTCCTACTACAACCATGAGTGCAGACACATTTATCAAAGAACCTGTTACTCCTGCCACCACCACAAGGGCTCCTACTTCTACCACAGAATCAAATACTCCTACCACCACCCTGAGTGCTCCTGGTTCTACCACAGAATCAAATACTCCTACCACCACCCTGAGTGCTCCTGCTTCTACCACAGAAACTACTACGCCTCCCTCCACCACGAGTACAACTACTACTACCACAGACACTACTACACCTACCACCACCACCAGTGCTCCTATTTCTACCACAGACACTCCTACTCCAAGCACCTCCACGAGCATTCCTACATCTACCACAGACACAACTACTCCTAACACCAACATGAGTGCTTCAACTTCTACTACAGACTCTACTACTCCTACACCCACCACGAGCGCAACTACTTCTACCACAGACACTACTGCTGCTATCACAACCATGGCCCTCCTACTTCTACCAGATACTGTGCAACTACTACCAGCAGGAATAGCACTCTTACTTCTTACACAGACAGTACTACTCTAACCACGACCACGAGCACTCCTACTTTTACCACAATACCTGCTACTCCTACCACCACCCCGAGCACAACTAATTCTCCCACAGACCGTGCAACTACTACCACCACCACTAGAGCTCCTACATCTACCACAGACGACAGTAATTCTACCACCAGCACTAGCGCAACTACTTCTACCACCGAAACTACAACTCCTACCACCACCACGATTGCAACTACTTCTACCACAGACCCTGCTATTCTTACCACAACCACGAGAGCATCTACTTCTACCACAGGCTCTGCTACTACTACCACAACCATGAGCACTCCTAATTCTACCACAGACACTACTTCTCCTACCACCACCACGATGGCTCCTATTTCTACCACAGAATCAAATATTCCTACCACCACCACAAGCACTCCTGCTTCTACCACAGAAACTACTACTCCTACCACCTGCACGAGCTCTCCTGCTTCTACCACAATATCTACTACTCCTACCAAAAACACGAGTGCAAGTACTTCTACTACAGAAACTTATACTCCTACCAACAACAAGAGTGCTCCTACTTCTACCATAGAAACTGCTACTCCTGCCACCATCACGAGCACTCCTACTTCTACCGCAGAATCAACTACTTCTTCCTCAACCACGCACGCTCCTACTTCTAGCACATACACTACTACTCCTGCCACCACCACGAGCGTTCCTACTTATACCATAGACACTAATACTCTTACCAACACCACGGGCGCTCCTATTTCTATGAAAGAAACTACTACCCTACCACCACCATGAGTGATCCTACTTCTACCACAAACCCTGCTACCCCTTCCACCATCACGATACCACCTACTGCTACCACAGGCCCTTCTACACCTTCCACCAACATGAGTGATCCTACTTCTACCACAGAAACTACTACTCCTACCAATACCAACAGTGCTGCAACTTCTACCACTGAAACTACTACTCCTACCACCACCACGAGTGCAAATACTTCTACCACAGACACTACTACTCTTAACTCCACCACAAGGGTTCCTATTTCTACCACAGACACTACTACTACTGCCACCTCCACGAGCGCTTATACAACTATGAAAGACATTATTACTCCTACCACCCCCACGAGAACCACTGTTTCTAACACAGAAACTACTACTCCTACCACCACCACGAGAGTACCTACTTGTACAACAGACCCTGCTACTCCTACCACCGCCACGAGAGCAACAACTTCTACCACAGGCCCTCCTACTCCTATGACCAACACAAGCGCACCAAATTCTACCACAGTAACTACTACTACTATGAACACGTAGAGTGCTCCTACAGGTACCACAGTCACTAGTACTCCTACCGCCACCATGAGTGCAATTACTTCTAACACAGATACTACTACTCTTACCACCAGCACGAGCGCAAGTACATCTACCACAGACACTACTACTCCTAACACCATCATGAGTGCTTCAATTTCTACTACAGACTCTACTACTCCTACAAAAACCACGAGCGCAACTACTTCTACCACAGACACTACTGCTGCTATCACAACCATGGCCCTCCTACTTCTACCAGATACTGTGCAACTACTACCAGCAGGAAAAGCACTCTTACTTCTAACACAGACAGTACTAATCTAACCACGACCACGAGCACTGCTACTTCTACCACAATACCTGCTACACCTACCACCACCCTGAGCACAACTAATTCTACCACAGACCGTGCAACTACTACCACCACCACTAGAGCTCCTACATCTACCACAGACGACAGTAATTCTACCACCAGCACTAGCGCAACTACTTCTACCACCGAAACTACAACTCCTACCACCACCACGATTGCAACTACTTCTACCACAGACCCTGCTATCCTTACCACAACCACGAGAACATCTACTTCTACCACAGGCCCTGCTACTACTACCACAACCACGAGCACTCCTAATTCTACCACAGACACTACATCTCCTACCACCACCACGATGGCTCCTACTTCTACCACAGAATCAAATACTCCTACCACCACCACAAGCGCTCCTGCTTCTACCACAGAAACTACTACTCCTACCACCAGCACGAGTGCAAGTACTTCTAATACAGAAACTAATACTCCTACCAACAACAAGAGCGCTCCTACTTCTACCATTGAAACTACTACTCCTGCCACCGTCACGAGCAGTCCTACATCTACCGCAGAATCTACTACTCCTACCTCAATCACGAGCACTGCTACTTCTAGCACATACACTACTACTCCTGCCACCACCACGAGCGCTCCTACTTCTATCACAGACACTACTACTCTTACCAACACCACGAGCACTCCTATTTCTATGAAAGAAACTACTACCCTACCACCACCATGAGCGATCCTACTTCTACCACAAAACCTGCTACACCTTCCACCATCACGAGACCACCTACTGCTACCACAGGCCCTTCTACACTTTCCACCAACATGAGTGATCCTACTTCTACCACAGAAACTACTACTCCTACCAATACCAACAGTGCTCCTACTTCTACCACAGACACTACTACTCCCAGCACCTCCACGAGCACTCCTACATCTACCACAGACACAACTACTCCTATCAACACAACGAGCACTCCTACTTCTACCAAGGAAACTATTACCCTACCACCACCATGAGCGCTCCTAATTCTACCACAGAACATGCAACTACAAACACCACCACAGGCGGTACTACTTCTAGCACAAAACCTGCTACTCCTACCACCACCACGAGTGCAACTACTTGTACCACAAACATGCTACTCCTTCCAACACTATGAAAGCACCTACTTCTACCACAGGCCCTGCTACTACTACCTCCATCACGAGCGATCATACTTCTACCACAGAAAATACTACTCCTACCACCAAGAGTGCTCCTACTTCTACCACAGAAACTACTAGTTCTCCCACCACCACGAGTGCAACTACTTCTACCACAGACACTACTCTTCCTACCACCAGAACGAGAGCCACTACTTCTACCCTAGAAACTACTACTACCACAAACACCATGAGTGCTCCTTCTTCTACCACAAAACCTGTTACACCTACCACCACCACGAGCGATCCTACTTCTACCACAGACACTACTACACCTACCACCACCACGAGCAATCCTACTTCTACCACAGAATCAACTACTCCTAACACCATCACGAGCGCTCCTGCTTCTACCACAGAAACTACTACTTTTACCACCAGCACGAGTGCAACAACTCCTACTACAGACACTAATACACCTACAACCAGGACGAGTGTTCCTACTTCTACCACAGTCACTACTACTCTCACCAACACCACGAGCGCTCCTACTTCTACCACAGACAGTACTACTCCTACCACCACCATGTGCGCTACTACCTCTAACAAAGTATCTAGTACTCTGAACACCACCACGAGCTCTCCTACTTCTACCAGAGAAACCAATACTACCAAGACCATGAGCGCTCCTAATACTTCCACAGACTGTGCAACTCCTACCACCACCAAGTGTGCTCCTACTTCAAACACAGACCATGCTTCTCCTAACACCAACACGAGCAAAACTACTTCTAATAGCGACCCTGTTACTCGTACCACTACCATGAGAGCACCGACTTCTACCACAGGCACTGCAACTGCTTCCACCACAATGAGCGCTCCTAATTCAACCACAGAAATTAAACACCCACCAGCACCACGAGCGCCCCTACTTCTACTACAGACACTAGTACTCCTACCACCACCAGGAACGCTCCTACTTCAACCACAGGAACTACTACTAATACCACGGGAACGGGCACAAAATCTTCTACCACAGACAGTACTCTTCCTACCACCACCACGAGCTCTCCTATTTCTACCACAGACAATACTACTCCTAACTCCACCACGAGCAAAAGTACTTCTAGCACAGAAACGACTACTCCTACCACCACCACGAGTGCAACTACTACTACCACTGACACTACTACTCCTACCACCACCATGAGTGCACATATTTCTACAAAAGACATTACTACTCCTACCAACCCCACGATCACCAGTCCGTCTACCACAGAAACTACTACTCCTACCACCACCACAAGAGCACCTACTTGTACCACAGACCCTGTTACTCCTACCACCACCAAGAGCACTCCTACTTCTACCACAGAAACTACTACTCCAACCACCACAACGAACACTCCTACTTCTACTGCAGAAACTACTGCTCCTAAAACCACCACGAGCGTACTACATCTACCAGAGATACTACTACTCCTAACACCACCACGAGCGCTCCTACTTCTATCACAGACACTATTATTCCAAGTAGCACCACGAGCGCTCCTCCTTTTACCACAGACACTACTCCTCCTACCAACACAACGAGCATTCCTACTTCTATCAAAGAAACTACTACCCTACCAACACCATGAGCATTCCAACTTCTACCACAGAACATGCAACTCCAACCACCACCACAAGCGTTACTACTTCTACCACAAAACCTGCTTCTCCTACCACCACTGCGAGTGGATCTACTTGTAGCGCAAAACCTTCTACACCTACCACCACAACGAGAGCACCTACTTCTACCACAGGCCCTGCTACCTCTACTTCCATCACGAGCGATCCTATTTCTACAACAGAATCTACTACTCCTACCAACAGGAAGAGAGCTGCTACTTCTGCTACAGAAACTACTATTCCTACCACCACCACGAACGCAAATACTTCTACCACAGAATCTACTACTCCTACCACCACAGCGAGAGCCCCTAATTCTACCCCAGAAACTACTACTACCACAACCACCACAAGCGCTCCCATATTTTCCACAGAACCTGCTACTCCTACCACCATCACGAGCGAATCTACTTCTACCACAGACACTACTATACCCACCACCACCACGAGCAATCCTACTTCTACCGCAGATAGTACTACTCCTTCCATCACCACGAGCGCTCCAATTTCTCCCAAAAAATCTACTACTCCTACCATCACCACTAGCTCTCCTACTTCTAACAGAGAAACAACTACTGCCAGCACCACAAACACTTCTACTTGTACCACAGTCTGTGCAACTTCTACCACCACAACGAACTCTCCTACTTCTAACACAGACCATGCTACTCCAACACCACCACGAGGGCAAGTACTTCTACCACAGAATATACTACTCCTACCACCACCACGAGCGCTCATACACCTACCACAGACATTACTACTCCTAACACCACATTGAGGGCTCCTACTTCTACCACAGACACTACTACTAGTACAACGATCACGAGCGATCTTACTTCTACCACAGAATCAGCCACTCCTACTACCATCACCATTGCCACTACTTATACCTGAGACCCTGCTACACCTACCACCACCGCGAGAGCAACAACTTCTACCACAGGCCCTCCTACACCTCCGACCAACACAAGCGCACCAAATTCTACCACAGTAACTACTACTACTATGAACACGTAGAGTGCTCCTACAGCTACCACAGTCACTAGTACTCCTACAACCACCATGAGTGCAATTACTTATAACACAGATACTACTACTCTTGCCACCACCACGAACACAAGTACATCTACCACAGACACTACTACTCCTGACATCAACATAAGTGCTTCAATTTCTACTACAGACTCTACTACTCGTACACCCACCACGAGCGCAACTACTTCTAACACAGACACTACTGCTGCTATCACAACCATGGCACTCCTACTTCTACCAGATACCGTGCGACTACTACCAGCAGGAATAGCGCTCTTACTTCTAACAGAGACAGTACTACTCTAACCACGACCACGAGCACTCCTACTTCTACCACAATGCCTGGTACACCTGCCACCACACCGAGCACAACTAATTCTACCACAGACCATGCAACTACTACCACCGCCACTAGAGCTCCTACATCTACCACAGACGATAGTAATTCTACCACCAGCACTAGCGCAACTAGTTCTACCACCGAAACTACTACCCCTACCACCACCAAGATTGCAACTACTTCTACCACAGACCCTGCTATTACAACAACCGCGAGAGCATCTACTTCTACCACAGGCCCTTCTACTACTACCACAACCATGAGCACTCCTAATTCTACCACAGACACTACTTCTCTAACCACCATCACGATGGCTCCTACTTCTACCACAGAATCAAATACTCCTATCACCACCACAAGCGCTCCTGCTTCTACCACAGAAACTACTACTCCTACCACCAGCACGAGCTCTCCTGCTTCTACCACAGAAACTACTACTCCTACCAACAACACAAGCGCAAGTACTTCTACTACAGAAACTAATACTCCTACCAACAACAAGAGCGCTCCTACTTCTACCATTGAAACTACTACTCCTGTCACCATCACGAGCACTCCTACTTCTACCGCAGAATCTACTACTCCTACCTCAACCACGAGCGCTCCTACTTCTCGCACATACACTACTACTCCTGCCACCACCACGAGCACTCCTACTTCTACCACAGACACTACTACTCTTACCAACACCACGAGCGCTCCTATTTCTATGTAAGAAACACCTACCATACCACCACCATGAGCGATCCTACTTCTACCACAACACCTGCTACCCCTTCCACCATCACGAGACCACCTACTGCTACCATAGGCCCTTCTACACCTTCCACCAACAGGAGTGATCCTACTTCTACCACAGAAACTACTACTCCTACCAATACCAACAGTGCTGCAACTTCTACCACAGAAACTACTACTCCTACCACCACCACGAGTGCAAATACTTCTACCACAGACACTACTACTCCTAACACCACCACAAGGGCTCCTATTTCTACCACAGACACTACTACTCCTGCCACCTCCACGAGCGCTCATACAACTATGAAAGACATTACTAGCCCGACCACCCCCACGAGAACCACTGCTTCTAACAGAGGAACTACTACCCCTACCACCACCACGAGAGCACCTACTTGTACAACAGACCCTGCTCCTCCTACCTCCACCACGAGCAATGCGACTTCTACCACAGTAACTGCTACTTCTACAACCATAACGAAGACTCCTACTTCTACTGCAGAAACTACTACACCTAACACCACCACGGGCGGTCATACTTCTACCACAGACACTACTACACCTGCCACCACCACGAGCAGACATACTTCTACCAAAGACATTACTACTTCGACTACCACTACGAGCAACACTACTTCTATCACAGACACTACTAATCCTACCACCACCAGGAGAGCACCTACTTCTACCACAGATCCCGATACTCGTAACAACACTACGAGCACTCCTACATCTACCAACGAAACTACTACTCCTAACACCAACATGAGCACTCCTTCTTCTACCACAGAAACTACTACTCCTACCTTCAACATGAGCACACTACTACTACCACAGGCAGTATTACTCCTGCCACCACCACGAGCGCTCCTACTTCTACCACAGCCCTGCTACTCCTACCACCAACACGAATGATCCTACTTCTACCACAGACTGTACTACTCCTACTACAACCATGAGTGCAGACACATTTATCAAAGAACCTGTTACTCCTGCCACCACCACAAGGGCTCCTACTTCTACCACAGAATCAAATACTCCTACCACCACCCTGAGTGCTCCTGGTTCTACCACAGAATCAAATACTCCTACCACCACCCTGAGTGCTCCTGCTTCTACCACAGAAACTACTACGCCTCCCTCCACCACGAGTACAACTACTACTACCACAGACACTACTACACCTACCACCACCACCAGTGCTCCTATTTCTACCACAGACACTCCTACTCCAAGCACCTCCACGAGCATTCCTACATCTACCACAGACACAACTACTCCTAACACCAACATGAGTGCTTCAACTTCTACTACAGACTCTACTACTCCTACACCCACCACGAGCGCAACTACTTCTACCACAGACACTACTGCTGCTATCACAACCATGGCCCTCCTACTTCTACCAGATACTGTGCAACTACTACCAGCAGGAATAGCACTCTTACTTCTTACACAGACAGTACTACTCTAACCACGACCACGAGCACTCCTACTTTTACCACAATACCTGCTACTCCTACCACCACCCTGAGCACAACTAATTCTACCACAGACCGTGCAACTACTACCACCACCACTAGAGCTCCTACATCTACCACAGACGACAGTAATTCTACCACCAGCACTAGCGCAACTACTTCTACCACCGAAACTACAACTCCTACCACCACCACGATTGCAACTACTTCTACCACAGACCCTGCTATCCTTACCACAACCACGAGAACATCTACTTCTACCACAGGCCCTGCTACTACTACCACAACCACGAGCACTCCTAATTCTACCACAGACACTACATCTCCTACCACCACCACGATGGCTCCTACTTCTACCACAGAATCAAATACTCCTACCACCACCACAAGCGCTCCTGCTTCTACCACAGAAACTACTACTCCTACCACCAGCACGAGTGCAAGTACTTCTAATACAGAAACTAATACTCCTACCAACAACAAGAGCGCTCCTACTTCTACCATTGAAACTACTACTCCTGCCACCGTCACGAGCAGTCCTACATCTACCGCAGAATCTACTACTCCTACCTCAATCACGAGCACTGCTACTTCTAGCACATACACTACTACTCCTGCCACCACCACGAGCGCTCCTACTTCTACCACAGACACTACTACTCTTACCAACACCACGAGCACTCCTATTTCTATGAAAGAAACTACTACCCTACCACCACCATGAGCGATCCTACTTCTACCACAAAACCTGCTACACCTTCCACCATCACGAGACCACCTACTGCTACCACAGGCCCTTCTACACTTTCCACCAACATGAGTGATCCTACTTCTACCACAGAAACTACTACTCCTACCAATACCAACAGTGCTCCTACTTCTACCACAGACACTACTACTCCCAGCACCTCCACGAGCACTCCTACATCTACCACAGACACAACTACTCCTATCAACACAACGAGCACTCCTACTTCTACCAAGGAAACTATTACCCTACCACCACCATGAGCGCTCCTAATTCTACCACAGAACATGCAACTACAAACACCACCACAGGCGGTACTACTTCTAGCACAAAACCTGCTACTCCTACCACCACCACGAGTGCAACTACTTGTACCACAAACATGCTACTCCTTCCAACACTATGAAAGCACCTACTTCTACCACAGGCCCTGCTACTACTACCTCCATCACGAGCGATCATACTTCTACCACAGAAAATACTACTCCTACCACCAAGAGTGCTCCTACTTCTACCACAGAAACTACTAGTTCTCCCACCACCACGAGTGCAACTACTTCTACCACAGACACTACTCTTCCTACCACCAGAACGAGAGCCACTACTTCTACCCTAGAAACTACTACTACCACAAACACCATGAGTGCTCCTTCTTCTACCACAAAACCTGTTACACCTACCACCACCACGAGCGATCCTACTTCTACCACAGACACTACTACACCTACCACCACCACGAGCAATCCTACTTCTACCACAGAATCAACTACTCCTAACACCATCACGAGCGCTCCTGCTTCTACCACAGAAACTACTACTTTTACCACCAGCACGAGTGCAACAACTCCTACTACAGACACTAATACACCTACAACCAGGACGAGTGTTCCTACTTCTACCACAGTCACTACTACTCTCACCAACACCACGAGCGCTCTTACTTCTACCACAGACAGTACTACTCCTACCACCACCATGTGCGCTACTACCTCTAACAAAGTATCTAGTACTCTGAACACCACCACGAGCTCTCCTACTTCTACCAGAGAAACCAATACTACCAAGACCATGAGCGCTCCTAATACTTCCACAGACTGTGCAACTCCTACCACCACCAAGTGTGCTCCTACTTCAAACACAGACCATGCTTCTCCTAACACCAACACGAGCAAAACTACTTCTAATAGCGACCCTGTTACTCGTACCACTACCATGAGAGCACCGACTTCTACCACAGGCACTGCAACTGCTTCCACCACAATGAGCGCTCCTAATTCAACCACAGAAATTAAACACCCACCAGCACCACGAGCGCCCCTACTTCTACTACAGACACTAGTACTCCTACCACCACCAGGAACGCTCCTACTTCTACCACAGGAACTACTACTAATACCACGGGAACGGGCACAAAATCTTCTACCACAGACAGTACTCTTCCTACCACCACCACGAGCTCTCCTATTTCTACCACAGACAATACTACTCCTAACTCCACCACGAGCAAAAGTACTTCTAGCACAGAAACGACTACTCCTACCACCACCACGAGTGCAACTACTACTACCACTGACACTACTACTCCTACCACCACCATGAGTGCACATATTTCTACAAAAGACATTACTACTCCTACCAACCCCACGATCACCAGTCCGTCTACCACAGAAACTACTACTCCTACCACCACCACAAGAGCACCTACTTGTACCACAGACCCTGTTACTCCTACCACCACCAAGAGCACTCCTACTTCTACCACAGAAACTACTACTCCAACCACCACAACGAACACTCCTACTTCTACTGCAGAAACTACTGCTCCTAAAACCACCACGAGCGTACTACATCTACCAGAGATACTACTACTCCTAACACCACCACGAGCGCTCCTACTTCTATCACAGACACTATTATTCCAAGTAGCACCACGAGCGCTCCTCCTTCTACCACAGACACTACTCCTCCTACCAACACAACGAGCATTCCTACTTCTATCAAAGAAACTACTACCCTACCAACACCATGAGCATTCCAACTTCTACCACAGAACATGCAACTCCAACCACCACCACAAGCGTTACTACTTCTACCACAAAACCTGCTTCTCCTACCACCACTGCGAGTGGATCTACTTGTAGCGCAAAACCTTCTACACCTACCACCACAACGAGAGCACCTACTTCTACCACAGGCCCTGCTACCTCTACTTCCATCACGAGCGATCCTATTTCTACAACAGAATCTACTACTCCTACCAACAGGAAGAGAGCTGCTACTTCTGCTACAGAAACTACTATTCCTTCCACCACCACGAACGCAAATACTTCTACCACAGAATCTACTACTCCTACCACCACAGCGAGAGCCCCTAATTCTACCCCAGAAACTACTACTACCACAACCACCACAAGCGCTCCCATATTTCCCACAGAACCTGCTACTCCTACCACCATCACGAGCGAATCTACTTCTACCACAGACACTACTATACCCACCACCACCACGAGCAATCCTACTTCTACCGCAGATAGTACTACTCCTTCCATCACCACGAGCGCTCCAATTTCTCCCAAAAATCTACTACTCCTACCATCACCACTAGCTCTCCTACTTCTAACAGAGAAACAACTACTGCCAGCACCACAAACACTTCTACTTGTACCACAGTCTGTGCAACTTCTACCACCACAACGAACTCTCCTACTTCTAACACAGAACATGCTACTCCAACACCACCACGAGGGCAAGTACTTCTACCACAGAATATACTACTCCTACCACCACCACGAGCGCTCATACACCTACCACAGACATTACTACTCCTAACACCACATTGAGGGCTCCTACTTCTACCACAGACACTACTACTAGTACAACGATCACGAGCGATCTTACTTCTACCACAGAATCAGCCACTCCTACTACCATCACCATTGCCACTACTTATACCTGAGACCCTGCTACACCTACCACCACCGCGAGAGCAACAACTTCTACCACAGGCCCTCCTACACCTCCGACCAACACAAGCGCACCAAATTCTACCACAGTAACTACTACTACTATGAACACGTAGAGTGCTCCTACAGCTACCACAGTCACTAGTACTCCTACAACCACCATGAGTGCAATTACTTATAACACAGATACTACTACTCTTGCCACCACCACGAGCACAAGTACATCTACCACAGACACTACTACTCCTGACATCAACATAAGTGCTTCAATTTCTACTACAGACTCTACTACTCGTACACCCACCACGAGCGCAACTACTTCTAACACAGACACTACTGCTGCTATCACAACCATGGCACTCCTACTTCTACCAGATACCGTGCGACTACTACCAGCAGGAATAGCGCTCTTACTTCTAACAGAGACAGTACTACTCTAACCACGACCACGAGCACTCCTACTTCTACCACAATGCCTGGTACACCTGCCACCACACCGAGCACAACTAATTCTACCACAGACCATGCAACTACTACCACCGCCACTAGAGCTCCTACATCTACCACAGACGATAGTAATTCTACCACCAGCACTAGCGCAACTAGTTCTACCACCGAAACTACTACCCCTACCACCACCAAGATTGCAACTACTTCTACCACAGACCCTGCTATTACAACAACCGCGAGAGCATCTACTTCTACCACAGGCCCTTCTACTACTACCACAACCATGAGCACTCCTAATTCTACCACAGACACTACTTCTCCTACCACCACCACGATGGCTCCTACTTCTACCACAGAATCAAATACTCCTATCACCACCACAAGCGCTCCTGCTTCTACCACAGAAACTACTACTCCTACCACCAGCACGAGCTCTCCTGCTTCTACCACAGAAACTACTACTCCTACCAACAACACAAGCGCAAGTACTTCTACTACAGAAACTAATACTCCTACCAACAACAAGAGCGCTCCTACTTCTACCATTGAAACTACTACTCCTGTCACCATCACGAGCACTCCTACTTCTACCGCAGAATCTACTACTCCTACCTCAACCACGAGCGCTCCTACTTCTCGCACATACACTACTACTCCTGCCACCACCACGAGCACTCCTACTTCTACCACAGACACTACTACTCTTACCAACACCACGAGCGCTCCTATTTCTATGTAAGAAACACCTACCATACCACCACCATGAGCGATCCTACTTCTACCACAACACCTGCTACCCCTTCCACCATCACGAGACCACCTACTGCTACCATAGGCCCTTCTACACCTTCCACCAACAGGAGTGATCCTACTTCTACCACAGAAACTACTACTCCTACCAATACCAACAGTGCTGCAACTTCTACCACAGAAACTACTACTCCTACCACCACCACGAGTGCAAATACTTCTACCACAGACACTACTACTCCTAACACCACCACAAGGGCTCCTATTTCTACCACAGACACTACTACTCCTGCCACCTCCACGAGCGCTCATACAACTATGAAAGACATTACTAGCCCGACCACCCCCACGAGAACCACTGCTTCTAACAGAGGAACTACTACCCCTACCACCACCACGAGAGCACCTACTTGTACAACAGACCCTGCTCCTCCTACCTCCACCACGAGCAATGCGACTTCTACCACAGTAACTGCTACTTCTACAACCATAACGAAGACTCCTACTTCTACTGCAGAAACTACTACACCTAACACCACCACGGGCGGTCATACTTCTACCACAGACACTACTACACCTGCCACCACCACGAGCAGACATACTTCTACCAAAGACATTACTACTTCGACTACCACTACGAGCAACACTACTTCTATCACAGACACTACTAATCCTACCACCACCAGGAGAGCACCTACTTCTACCACAGATCCCGATACTCGTAACAACACTACGAGCACTCCTACATCTACCAACGAAACTACTACTCCTAACACCAACATGAGCACTCCTTCTTCTACCACAGAAACTACTACTCCTACCTTCAACATGAGCACACTACTACTACCACAGGCAGTATTACTCCTGCCACCACCACGAGCGCTCCTACTTCTACCACAGCCCTGCTACTCCTACCACCAACACGAATGATCCTACTTCTACCACAGACTGTACTACTCCTACTACAACCATGAGTGCAGACACATTTATCAAAGAACCTGTTACTCCTGCCACCACCACAAGGGCTCCTACTTCTACCACAGAATCAAATACTCCTACCACCACCCTGAGTGCTCCTGGTTCTACCACAGAATCAAATACTCCTACCACCACCCTGAGTGCTCCTGCTTCTACCACAGAAACTACTACGCCTCCCTCCACCACGAGTACAACTACTACTACCACAGACACTACTACACCTACCACCACCACCAGTGCTCCTATTTCTACCACAGACACTCCTACTCCAAGCACCTCCACGAGCATTCCTACATCTACCACAGACACAACTACTCCTAACACCAACATGAGTGCTTCAACTTCTACTACAGACTCTACTACTCCTACACCCACCACGAGCGCAACTACTTCTACCACAGACACTACTGCTGCTATCACAACCATGGCCCTCCTACTTCTACCAGATACTGTGCAACTACTACCAGCAGGAATAGCACTCTTACTTCTTACACAGACAGTACTACTCTAACCACGACCACGAGCACTCCTACTTTTACCACAATACCTGCTACTCCTACCACCACCCCGAGCACAACTAATTCTCCCACAGACCGTGCAACTACTACCACCACCACTAGAGCTCCTACATCTACCACAGACGACAGTAATTCTACCACCAGCACTAGCGCAACTACTTCTACCACCGAAACTACAACTCCTACCACCACCACGATTGCAACTACTTCTACCACAGACCCTGCTATTCTTACCACAACCACGAGAGCATCTACTTCTACCACAGGCTCTGCTACTACTACCACAACCATGAGCACTCCTAATTCTACCACAGACACTACTTCTCCTACCACCACCACGATGGCTCCTATTTCTACCACAGAATCAAATATTCCTACCACCACCACAAGCACTCCTGCTTCTACCACAGAAACTACTACTCCTACCACCTGCACGAGCTCTCCTGCTTCTACCACAATATCTACTACTCCTACCAAAAACACGAGTGCAAGTACTTCTACTACAGAAACTTATACTCCTACCAACAACAAGAGCGCTCCTACTTCTACCATAGAAACTGCTACTCCTGCCACCATCACGAGCACTCCTACTTCTACCGCAGAATCAACTACTTCTTCCTCAACCACGCACGCTCCTACTTCTAGCACATACACTACTACTCCTGCCACCACCACGAGCGTTCCTACTTATACCATAGACACTAATACTCTTACCAACACCACGGGCGCTCCTATTTCTATGAAAGAAACTACTACCCTACCACCACCATGAGTGATCCTACTTCTACCACAAACCCTGCTACCCCTTCCACCATCACGATACCACCTACTGCTACCACAGGCCCTTCTACACCTTCCACCAACATGAGTGATCCTACTTCTACCACAGAAACTACTACTCCTACCAATACCAACAGTGCTGCAACTTCTACCACTGAAACTACTACTCCTACCACCACCACGAGTGCAAATACTTCTACCACAGACACTACTACTCTTAACTCCACCACAAGGGTTCCTATTTCTACCACAGACACTACTACTCCTGCCACCTCCACGAGCGCTTATACAACTATGAAAGACATTATTACTCCTACCACCCCCACGAGAACCACTGTTTCTAACACAGAAACTACTACTCCTACCACCACCACGAGAGTACCTACTTGTACAACAGACCCTGCTACTCCTACCACCGCCACGAGAGCAACAACTTCTACCACAGGCCCTCCTACTCCTATGACCAACACAAGCGCACCAAATTCTACCACAGTAACTACTACTACTATGAACACGTAGAGTGCTCCTACAGGTACCACAGTCACTAGTACTCCTACCGCCACCATGAGTGCAATTACTTCTAACACAGATACTACTACTCTTACCACCAGCACGAGCGCAAGTACATCTACCACAGACACTACTACTCCTAACACCATCATGAGTGCTTCAATTTCTACTACAGACTCTACTACTCCTACAACAACCACGAGCGCAACTACTTCTACCACAGACACTACTGCTGCTATCACAACCATGGCCCTCCTACTTCTACCAGATACTGTGCAACTACTACCAGCAGGAAAAGCACTCTTACTTCTAACACAGACAGTACTAATCTAACCACGACCACGAGCACTGCTACTTCTACCACAATACCTGCTACACCTACCACCACCCTGAGCACAACTAATTCTACCACAGACCGTGCAACTACTACCACCACCACTAGAGCTCCTACATCTACCACAGACGACAGTAATTCTACCACCAGCACTAGCGCAACTACTTCTACCACCGAAACTACAACTCCTACCACCACCACGATTGCAACTACTTCTACCACAGACCCTGCTATCCTTACCACAACCACGAGAACATCTACTTCTACCACAGGCCCTGCTACTACTACCACAACCACGAGCACTCCTAATTCTACCACAGACACTACATCTCCTACCACCACCACGATGGCTCCTACTTCTACCACAGAATCAAATACTCCTACCACCACCACAAGCGCTCCTGCTTCTACCACAGAAACTACTACTCCTACCACCAGCACGAGTGCAAGTACTTCTAATACAGAAACTAATACTCCTACCAACAACAAGAGCGCTCCTACTTCTACCATTGAAACTACTACTCCTGCCACCGTCACGAGCAGTCCTACATCTACCGCAGAATCTACTACTCCTACCTCAATCACGAGCACTGCTACTTCTAGCACATACACTACTACTCCTGCCACCACCACGAGCGCTCCTACTTCTACCACAGACACTACTACTCTTACCAACACCACGAGCACTCCTATTTCTATGAAAGAAACTACTACCCTACCACCACCATGAGCGATCCTACTTCTACCACAAAACCTGCTACACCTTCCACCATCACGAGACCACCTACTGCTACCACAGGCCCTTCTACACTTTCCACCAACATGAGTGATCCTACTTCTACCACAGAAACTACTACTCCTACCAATACCAACAGTGCTCCTACTTCTACCACAGACACTACTACTCCCAGCACCTCCACGAGCACTCCTACATCTACCACAGACACAACTACTCCTATCAACACAACGAGCACTCCTACTTCTACCAAGGAAACTATTACCCTACCACCACCATGAGCGCTCCTAATTCTACCACAGAACATGCAACTACAAACACCACCACAGGCGGTACTACTTCTAGCACAAAACCTGCTACTCCTACCACCACCACGAGTGCAACTACTTGTACCACAAACATGCTACTCCTTCCAACACTATGAAAGCACCTACTTCTACCACAGGCCCTGCTACTACTACCTCCATCACGAGCGATCATACTTCTACCACAGAAAATACTACTCCTACCACCAAGAGTGCTCCTACTTCTACCACAGAAACTACTAGTTCTCCCACCACCACGAGTGCAACTACTTCTACCACAGACACTACTCTTCCTACCACCAGAACGAGAGCCACTACTTCTACCCTAGAAACTACTACTACCACAAACACCATGAGTGCTCCTTCTTCTACCACAAAACCTGTTACACCTACCACCACCACGAGCGATCCTACTTCTACCACAGACACTACTACACCTACCACCACCACGAGCAATCCTACTTCTACCACAGAATCAACTACTCCTAACACCATCACGAGCGCTCCTGCTTCTACCACAGAAACTACTACTTTTACCACCAGCACGAGTGCAACAACTCCTACTACAGACACTAATACACCTACAACCAGGACGAGTGTTCCTACTTCTACCACAGTCACTACTACTCTCACCAACACCACGAGCGCTCTTACTTCTACCACAGACAGTACTACTCCTACCACCACCATGTGCGCTACTACCTCTAACAAAGTATCTAGTACTCTGAACACCACCACGAGCTCTCCTACTTCTACCAGAGAAACCAATACTACCAAGACCATGAGCGCTCCTAATACTTCCACAGACTGTGCAACTCCTACCACCACCAAGTGTGCTCCTACTTCAAACACAGACCATGCTTCTCCTAACACCAACACGAGCAAAACTACTTCTAATAGCGACCCTGTTACTCGTACCACTACCATGAGAGCACCGACTTCTACCACAGGCACTGCAACTGCTTCCACCACAATGAGCGCTCCTAATTCAACCACAGAAATTAAACACCCACCAGCACCACGAGCGCCCCTACTTCTACTACAGACACTAGTACTCCTACCACCACCAGGAACGCTCCTACTTCTACCACAGGAACTACTACTAATACCACGGGAACGGGCACAAAATCTTCTACCACAGACAGTACTCTTCCTACCACCACCACGAGCTCTCCTATTTCTACCACAGACAATACTACTCCTAACTCCACCACGAGCAAAAGTACTTCTAGCACAGAAACGACTACTCCTACCACCACCACGAGTGCAACTACTACTACCACTGACACTACTACTCCTACCACCACCATGAGTGCACATATTTCTACAAAAGACATTACTACTCCTACCAACCCCACGATCACCAGTCCGTCTACCACAGAAACTACTACTCCTACCACCACCACAAGAGCACCTACTTGTACCACAGACCCTGTTACTCCTACCACCACCAAGAGCACTCCTACTTCTACCACAGAAACTACTACTCCAACCACCACAACGAACACTCCTACTTCTACTGCAGAAACTACTGCTCCTAAAACCACCACGAGCGTACTACATCTACCAGAGATACTACTACTCCTAACACCACCACGAGCGCTCCTACTTCTATCACAGACACTATTATTCCAAGTAGCACCACGAGCGCTCCTCCTTCTACCACAGACACTACTCCTCCTACCAACACAACGAGCATTCCTACTTCTATCAAAGAAACTACTACCCTACCAACACCATGAGCATTCCAACTTCTACCACAGAACATGCAACTCCAACCACCACCACAAGCGTTACTACTTCTACCACAAAACCTGCTTCTCCTACCACCACTGCGAGTGGATCTACTTGTAGCGCAAAACCTTCTACACCTACCACCACAACGAGAGCACCTACTTCTACCACAGGCCCTGCTACCTCTACTTCCATCACGAGCGATCCTATTTCTACAACAGAATCTACTACTCCTACCAACAGGAAGAGAGCTGCTACTTCTGCTACAGAAACTACTATTCCTTCCACCACCACGAACGCAAATACTTCTACCACAGAATCTACTACTCCTACCACCACAGCGAGAGCCCCTAATTCTACCCCAGAAACTACTACTACCACAACCACCACAAGCGCTCCCATATTTTCCACAGAACCTGCTACTCCTACCACCATCACGAGCGAATCTACTTCTACCACAGACACTACTATACCCACCACCACCACGAGCAATCCTACTTCTACCGCAGATAGTACTACTCCTTCCATCACCACGAGCGCTCCAATTTCTCCCAAAAATCTACTACTCCTACCATCACCACTAGCTCTCCTACTTCTAACAGAGAAACAACTACTGCCAGCACCACAAACACTTCTACTTGTACCACAGTCTGTGCAACTTCTACCACCACAACGAACTCTCCTACTTCTAACACAGAACATGCTACTCCAACACCACCACGAGGGCAAGTACTTCTACCACAGAATATACTACTCCTACCACCACCACGAGCGCTCATACACCTACCACAGACATTACTACTCCTAACACCACATTGAGGGCTCCTACTTCTACCACAGACACTACTACTAGTACAACGATCACGAGCGATCTTACTTCTACCACAGAATCAGCCACTCCTACTACCATCACCATTGCCACTACTTATACCTGAGACCCTGCTACACCTACCACCACCGCGAGAGCAACAACTTCTACCACAGGCCCTCCTACACCTCCGACCAACACAAGCGCACCAAATTCTACCACAGTAACTACTACTACTATGAACACGTAGAGTGCTCCTACAGCTACCACAGTCACTAGTACTCCTACAACCACCATGAGTGCAATTACTTATAACACAGATACTACTACTCTTGCCACCACCACGAGCACAAGTACATCTACCACAGACACTACTACTCCTGACATCAACATAAGTGCTTCAATTTCTACTACAGACTCTACTACTCGTACACCCACCACGAGCGCAACTACTTCTAACACAGACACTACTGCTGCTATCACAACCATGGCACTCCTACTTCTACCAGATACCGTGCGACTACTACCAGCAGGAATAGCGCTCTTACTTCTAACAGAGACAGTACTACTCTAACCACGACCACGAGCACTCCTACTTCTACCACAATGCCTGGTACACCTGCCACCACACCGAGCACAACTAATTCTACCACAGACCATGCAACTACTACCACCGCCACTAGAGCTCCTACATCTACCACAGACGATAGTAATTCTACCACCAGCACTAGCGCAACTAGTTCTACCACCGAAACTACTACCCCTACCACCACCAAGATTGCAACTACTTCTACCACAGACCCTGCTATTACAACAACCGCGAGAGCATCTACTTCTACCACAGGCCCTTCTACTACTACCACAACCATGAGCACTCCTAATTCTACCACAGACACTACTTCTCCTACCACCACCACGATGGCTCCTACTTCTACCACAGAATCAAATACTCCTATCACCACCACAAGCGCTCCTGCTTCTACCACAGAAACTACTACTCCTACCACCAGCACGAGCTCTCCTGCTTCTACCACAGAAACTACTACTCCTACCAACAACACAAGCGCAAGTACTTCTACTACAGAAACTAATACTCCTACCAACAACAAGAGCGCTCCTACTTCTACCATTGAAACTACTACTCCTGTCACCATCACGAGCACTCCTACTTCTACCGCAGAATCTACTACTCCTACCTCAACCACGAGCGCTCCTACTTCTCGCACATACACTACTACTCCTGCCACCACCACGAGCACTCCTACTTCTACCACAGACACTACTACTCTTACCAACACCACGAGCGCTCCTATTTCTATGTAAGAAACACCTACCATACCACCACCATGAGCGATCCTACTTCTACCACAACACCTGCTACCCCTTCCACCATCACGAGACCACCTACTGCTACCATAGGCCCTTCTACACCTTCCACCAACAGGAGTGATCCTACTTCTACCACAGAAACTACTACTCCTACCAATACCAACAGTGCTGCAACTTCTACCACAGAAACTACTACTCCTACCACCACCACGAGTGCAAATACTTCTACCACAGACACTACTACTCCTAACACCACCACAAGGGCTCCTATTTCTACCACAGACACTACTACTCCTGCCACCTCCACGAGCGCTCATACAACTATGAAAGACATTACTAGCCCGACCACCCCCACGAGAACCACTGCTTCTAACAGAGGAACTACTACCCCTACCACCACCACGAGAGCACCTACTTGTACAACAGACCCTGCTCCTCCTACCTCCACCACGAGCAATGCGACTTCTACCACAGTAACTGCTACTTCTACAACCATAACGAAGACTCCTACTTCTACTGCAGAAACTACTACACCTAACACCACCACGGGCGGTCATACTTCTACCACAGACACTACTACACCTGCCACCACCACGAGCAGACATACTTCTACCAAAGACATTACTACTTCGACTACCACTACGAGCAACACTACTTCTATCACAGACACTACTAATCCTACCACCACCAGGAGAGCACCTACTTCTACCACAGATCCCGATACTCGTAACAACACTACGAGCACTCCTACATCTACCAACGAAACTACTACTCCTAACACCAACATGAGCACTCCTTCTTCTACCACAGAAACTACTACTCCTACCTTCAACATGAGCACACTACTACTACCACAGGCAGTATTACTCCTGCCACCACCACGAGCGCTCCTACTTCTACCACAGCCCTGCTACTCCTACCACCAACACGAATGATCCTACTTCTACCACAGACTGTACTACTCCTACTACAACCATGAGTGCAGACACATTTATCAAAGAACCTGTTACTCCTGCCACCACCACAAGGGCTCCTACTTCTACCACAGAATCAAATACTCCTACCACCACCCTGAGTGCTCCTGGTTCTACCACAGAATCAAATACTCCTACCACCACCCTGAGTGCTCCTGCTTCTACCACAGAAACTACTACGCCTCCCTCCACCACGAGTACAACTACTACTACCACAGACACTACTACACCTACCACCACCACCAGTGCTCCTATTTCTACCACAGACACTCCTACTCCAAGCACCTCCACGAGCATTCCTACATCTACCACAGACACAACTACTCCTAACACCAACATGAGTGCTTCAACTTCTACTACAGACTCTACTACTCCTACACCCACCACGAGCGCAACTACTTCTACCACAGACACTACTGCTGCTATCACAACCATGGCCCTCCTACTTCTACCAGATACTGTGCAACTACTACCAGCAGGAATAGCACTCTTACTTCTTACACAGACAGTACTACTCTAACCACGACCACGAGCACTCCTACTTTTACCACAATACCTGCTACTCCTACCACCACCCCGAGCACAACTAATTCTCCCACAGACCGTGCAACTACTACCACCACCACTAGAGCTCCTACATCTACCACAGACGACAGTAATTCTACCACCAGCACTAGCGCAACTACTTCTACCACCGAAACTACAACTCCTACCACCACCACGATTGCAACTACTTCTACCACAGACCCTGCTATTCTTACCACAACCACGAGAGCATCTACTTCTACCACAGGCTCTGCTACTACTACCACAACCATGAGCACTCCTAATTCTACCACAGACACTACTTCTCCTACCACCACCACGATGGCTCCTATTTCTACCACAGAATCAAATATTCCTACCACCACCACAAGCACTCCTGCTTCTACCACAGAAACTACTACTCCTACCACCTGCACGAGCTCTCCTGCTTCTACCACAATATCTACTACTCCTACCAAAAACACGAGTGCAAGTACTTCTACTACAGAAACTTATACTCCTACCAACAACAAGAGCGCTCCTACTTCTACCATAGAAACTGCTACTCCTGCCACCATCACGAGCACTCCTACTTCTACCGCAGAATCAACTACTTCTTCCTCAACCACGCACGCTCCTACTTCTAGCACATACACTACTACTCCTGCCACCACCACGAGCGTTCCTACTTATACCATAGACACTAATACTCTTACCAACACCACGGGCGCTCCTATTTCTATGAAAGAAACTACTACCCTACCACCACCATGAGTGATCCTACTTCTACCACAAACCCTGCTACCCCTTCCACCATCACGATACCACCTACTGCTACCACAGGCCCTTCTACACCTTCCACCAACATGAGTGATCCTACTTCTACCACAGAAACTACTACTCCTACCAATACCAACAGTGCTGCAACTTCTACCACTGAAACTACTACTCCTACCACCACCACGAGTGCAAATACTTCTACCACAGACACTACTACTCTTAACTCCACCACAAGGGTTCCTATTTCTACCACAGACACTACTACTCCTGCCACCTCCACGAGCGCTTATACAACTATGAAAGACATTATTACTCCTACCACCCCCACGAGAACCACTGTTTCTAACACAGAAACTACTACTCCTACCACCACCACGAGAGTACCTACTTGTACAACAGACCCTGCTACTCCTACCACCGCCACGAGAGCAACAACTTCTACCACAGGCCCTCCTACTCCTATGACCAACACAAGCGCACCAAATTCTACCACAGTAACTACTACTACTATGAACACGTAGAGTGCTCCTACAGGTACCACAGTCACTAGTACTCCTACCGCCACCATGAGTGCAATTACTTCTAACACAGATACTACTACTCTTACCACCAGCACGAGCGCAAGTACATCTACCACAGACACTACTACTCCTAACACCATCATGAGTGCTTCAATTTCTACTACAGACTCTACTACTCCTACAACAACCACGAGCGCAACTACTTCTACCACAGACACTACTGCTGCTATCACAACCATGGCCCTCCTACTTCTACCAGATACTGTGCAACTACTACCAGCAGGAAAAGCACTCTTACTTCTAACACAGACAGTACTAATCTAACCACGACCACGAGCACTGCTACTTCTACCACAATACCTGCTACACCTACCACCACCCTGAGCACAACTAATTCTACCACAGACCGTGCAACTACTACCACCACCACTAGAGCTCCTACATCTACCACAGACGACAGTAATTCTACCACCAGCACTAGCGCAACTACTTCTACCACCGAAACTACAACTCCTACCACCACCACGATTGCAACTACTTCTACCACAGACCCTGCTATCCTTACCACAACCACGAGAACATCTACTTCTACCACAGGCCCTGCTACTACTACCACAACCACGAGCACTCCTAATTCTACCACAGACACTACATCTCCTACCACCACCACGATGGCTCCTACTTCTACCACAGAATCAAATACTCCTACCACCACCACAAGCGCTCCTGCTTCTACCACAGAAACTACTACTCCTACCACCAGCACGAGTGCAAGTACTTCTAATACAGAAACTAATACTCCTACCAACAACAAGAGCGCTCCTACTTCTACCATTGAAACTACTACTCCTGCCACCGTCACGAGCAGTCCTACATCTACCGCAGAATCTACTACTCCTACCTCAATCACGAGCACTGCTACTTCTAGCACATACACTACTACTCCTGCCACCACCACGAGCGCTCCTACTTCTACCACAGACACTACTACTCTTACCAACACCACGAGCACTCCTATTTCTATGAAAGAAACTACTACCCTACCACCACCATGAGCGATCCTACTTCTACCACAAAACCTGCTACACCTTCCACCATCACGAGACCACCTACTGCTACCACAGGCCCTTCTACACTTTCCACCAACATGAGTGATCCTACTTCTACCACAGAAACTACTACTCCTACCAATACCAACAGTGCTCCTACTTCTACCACAGACACTACTACTCCCAGCTCCTCCACGAGCACTCCTACATCTACCACAGACACAACTACTCCTATCAACACAACGAGCACTCCTACTTCTACCAAGGAAACTATTACCCTACCACCACCATGAGCGCTCCTAATTCTACCACAGAACATGCAACTACAAACACCACCACAGGCGGTACTACTTCTAGCACAAAACCTGCTACTCCTACCACCACCACGAGTGCAACTACTTGTACCACAAACATGCTACTCCTTCCAACACTATGAAAGCACCTACTTCTACCACAGGCCCTGCTACTACTACCTCCATCACGAGCGATCATACTTCTACCACAGAAAATACTACTCCTACCACCAAGAGTGCTCCTACTTCTACCACAGAAACTACTAGTTCTCCCACCACCACGAGTGCAACTACTTCTACCACAGACACTACTCTTCCTACCACCAGAACGAGAGCCACTACTTCTACCCTAGAAACTACTACTACCACAAACACCATGAGTGCTCCTTCTTCTACCACAAAACCTGTTACACCTACCACCACCACGAGCGATCCTACTTCTACCACAGACACTACTACACCTACCACCACCACGAGCAATCCTACTTCTACCACAGAATCAACTACTCCTAACACCATCACGAGCGCTCCTGCTTCTACCACAGAAACTACTACTTTTACCACCAGCACGAGTGCAACAACTCCTACTACAGACACTAATACACCTACAACCAGGACGAGTGTTCCTACTTCTACCACAGTCACTACTACTCTCACCAACACCACGAGCGCTCCTACTTCTACCACAGACAGTACTACTCCTACCACCACCATGTGCGCTACTACCTCTAACAAAGTATCTAGTACTCTGAACACCACCACGAGCTCTCCTACTTCTACCAGAGAAACCAATACTACCAAGACCATGAGCGCTCCTAATACTTCCACAGACTGTGCAACTCCTACCACCACCAAGTGTGCTCCTACTTCAAACACAGACCATGCTTCTCCTAACACCAACACGAGCAAAACTACTTCTAATAGCGACCCTGTTACTCGTACCACTACCATGAGAGCACCGACTTCTACCACAGGCACTGCAACTGCTTCCACCACAATGAGCGCTCCTAATTCAACCACAGAAATTAAACACCCACCAGCACCACGAGCGCCCCTACTTCTACTACAGACACTAGTACTCCTACCACCACCAGGAACGCTCCTACTTCAACCACAGGAACTACTACTAATACCACGGGAACGGGCACAAAATCTTCTACCACAGACAGTACTCTTCCTACCACCACCACGAGCTCTCCTATTTCTACCACAGACAATACTACTCCTAACTCCACCACGAGCAAAAGTACTTCTAGCACAGAAACGACTACTCCTACCACCACCACGAGTGCAACTACTACTACCACTGACACTACTACTCCTACCACCACCATGAGTGCACATATTTCTACAAAAGACATTACTACTCCTACCAACCCCACGATCACCAGTCCGTCTACCACAGAAACTACTACTCCTACCACCACCACAAGAGCACCTACTTGTACCACAGACCCTGTTACTCCTACCACCACCAAGAGCACTCCTACTTCTACCACAGAAACTACTACTCCAACCACCACAACGAACACTCCTACTTCTACTGCAGAAACTACTGCTCCTAAAACCACCACGAGCGTACTACATCTACCAGAGATACTACTACTCCTAACACCACCACGAGCGCTCCTACTTCTATCACAGACACTATTATTCCAAGTAGCACCACGAGCGCTCCTCCTTCTACCACAGACACTACTCCTCCTACCAACACAACGAGCATTCCTACTTCTATCAAAGAAACTACTACCCTACCAACACCATGAGCATTCCAACTTCTACCACAGAACATGCAACTCCAACCACCACCACAAGCGTTACTACTTCTACCACAAAACCTGCTTCTCCTACCACCACTGCGAGTGGATCTACTTGTAGCGCAAAACCTTCTACACCTACCACCACAACGAGAGCACCTACTTCTACCACAGGCCCTGCTACCTCTACTTCCATCACGAGCGATCCTATTTCTACAACAGAATCTACTACTCCTACCAACAGGAAGAGAGCTGCTACTTCTGCTACAGAAACTACTATTCCTTCCACCACCACGAACGCAAATACTTCTACCACAGAATCTACTACTCCTACCACCACAGCGAGAGCCCCTAATTCTACCCCAGAAACTACTACTACCACAACCACCACAAGCGCTCCCATATTTTCCACAGAACCTGCTACTCCTACCACCATCACGAGCGAATCTACTTCTACCACAGACACTACTATACCCACCACCACCACGAGCAATCCTACTTCTACCGCAGATAGTACTACTCCTTCCATCACCACGAGCGCTCCAATTTCTCCCAAAAATCTACTACTCCTACCATCACCACTAGCTCTCCTACTTCTAACAGAGAAACAACTACTGCCAGCACCACAAACACTTCTACTTGTACCACAGTCTGTGCAACTTCTACCACCACAACGAACTCTCCTACTTCTAACACAGAACATGCTACTCCAACACCACCACGAGGGCAAGTACTTCTACCACAGAATATACTACTCCTACCACCACCACGAGCGCTCATACACCTACCACAGACATTACTACTCCTAACACCACATTGAGGGCTCCTACTTCTACCACAGACACTACTACTAGTACAACGATCACGAGCGATCTTACTTCTACCACAGAATCAGCCACTCCTACTACCATCACCATTGCCACTACTTATACCTGAGACCCTGCTACACCTACCACCACCGCGAGAGCAACAACTTCTACCACAGGCCCTCCTACACCTCCGACCAACACAAGCGCACCAAATTCTACCACAGTAACTACTACTACTATGAACACGTAGAGTGCTCCTACAGCTACCACAGTCACTAGTACTCCTACAACCACCATGAGTGCAATTACTTATAACACAGATACTACTACTCTTGCCACCACCACGAGCACAAGTACATCTACCACAGACACTACTACTCCTGACATCAACATAAGTGCTTCAATTTCTACTACAGACTCTACTACTCGTACACCCACCACGAGCGCAACTACTTCTAACACAGACACTACTGCTGCTATCACAACCATGGCACTCCTACTTCTACCAGATACCGTGCGACTACTACCAGCAGGAATAGCGCTCTTACTTCTAACAGAGACAGTACTACTCTAACCACGACCACGAGCACTCCTACTTCTACCACAATGCCTGGTACACCTGCCACCACACCGAGCACAACTAATTCTACCACAGACCATGCAACTACTACCACCGCCACTAGAGCTCCTAC